>NW_015387478.1:35788-43027 GCF_001527695.2 Protobothrops mucrosquamatus | reverse complement strand
TGTGTGTGTGTGTGTGTGTGTGTGTGTGTGTGTGTGTGTGTGTGTGTGTGTGTGGTAACCGTTGCTGTTATTTACTCTGTCCAATGTGAGAGAGTAAAGAAAAAATAAGGGAAAATGCAAAGCATAATAACAGCATAAATTTGGTTGGTGGAAAGAAATGAGAGGAAGTCCTTATCAGATTGGAAAATTGTTGGAACTGCTAAGAAGAAAACTATATTTGCAAATAAAGCACTTCTCAGAGTGTTAGACTCAATCAGAACATGGCATGAAGACCCAAAAAGGTCTACATGCCATACCTATGTTTTCCCATTCCCATGGAAACTGATTTGTCTTCTAAGTCTCTAATCTCACTAGGAAAGAATATTAACAAATCAAAATTAGCGGTAGGATCATTATAGGCCTATTTGTGTTGCTCAGACTCAACCCAACCAGTGTGTTGATTCCAAAAGCAATTGATAAGGTCCCTATCCTTTGTGCAGAAAGGGTGGGAGGTCCAGAAATTCAACATCACAGCAAGAACCCCCAATTTAAGAAACGCTTTGCTCCTTGAGGGTCCCAGCCTGAATTTCAAGGCAGGATGTTGCAATTTGTCTTCATGTGGAAAGAGGGCCTGTGCTGCCTTTAAAAATTGATTTCTGGAAGTCAAGACTCCTGTTATTTTTGTGACAGGCATAAAGGAATTTGGGGCTGACCATGGGGAAGATACGAGAGAGCCATTAAGGGAGGAAGGAGGAGTGACCTATTAAGGAGGAACTTGGAAAAGAGGTTACAGTATATAGTCCAAATAATAGAGGAAGCCTGAGAGAGAAATTCCAAATAACCAAACAACAACAACAACAACAACAATAATAATCATAATCATAATTTGGAAGGGACCTTGGAGGTCACCTACTCCAACCCCCTGCTCAAGCAGGAAAACCTATACCATTTCAGACAAATGGCTGTCCAGTCTCTTCTTAAAAACTTCCAGTGTTGGAGCATTCACAGCTTCTGGAGGCAGGTTGTTCCACTGGTTAATTGGTCTAACTGTCAGGAAAATTCTAGGTTGCTTTTCTCTTGGTTAGTTTCCATCTGTTACTTCTTGTTCTGCCTTCAGATGCTTTGGAGAATAGCTTGACTCCTCTTTTTGTGGCAGCCCCTGAGATATTGGAACACTGCTATCATGTCCCCCCTCGTCCTTCTCTTTGTTAAACTAGACATACCCAATTTCAGCAACCATTCCTTATATGTTTTAGCCTCCAGTCCCCTGATCATCTTTGTTGCTCTTCTCTATACTCTTTCTAGAGTCTCAACATCTTTTTTACATCATGGTGACCAAAACTGGTTGCAGTATTCCAAGTGTGGCCTTACCAAGGCATTGTAAAATGCTATTAACACTTCATGTGATCTTGATTCTATCCCTCTGTTAATGCAGCGAAGCACTGGGTTGGTTTTTTTTGCAGCTGCAGCACAATGTTGGCTCATATTTAAGTGATTGTCCACTAGGACTCCAAGATCCCTCTCACAGTTGCTACTATTGAGCAAGGTACCACTTATACTATATCTGTACATTTGGTTTTTCTTGCCTAAATGTAGAACTTTACTTTTTTCACCATTGAATTTCATTTTGTTAGATAGCACCCAGTGTTCAAGTCTGTCAAGATCCTTCTGTATCTTAAGCCTATCTTCTGGAGTGTTGGCTATTCCTGCTAGCTTGGTGTCATCTGCAAATTTGATGAATTCCCCATCTATCCACTCATCCAAATCGTTGAAGATGTTGAAGAGCACTAGGGCCTGGGGCACCCCACTACACACTTCCCTCCATGTAGATGCAGTACTATTGAGGACCACATGCTGAGTAGGGCCGGTCAGCCAGCTATGAATCCATCTGGTGGTGATGCTGTCTAACCCACATTTTATTTGTGTTTAAAATGGGAGAGACAGAAACTTGGCCAGGCTTTTGAAATTCTGTTAATAAACCATACAACAGCAAAGTTGTGGCACTCCTGAAATCCCTCTGGTGTCTGTTTCTTGATCTGGCCTACTTCAAAGGGCTGGCATTGGTTTTATTTTGTATGATGATGAGATCAGAGCTGACCGAAGATATGCTGCATGAAGATAAAAAATGTATGCCTTCTCCACCTACTCCAAAGTGAGGTTATTTTTGCAAAAAGCCCTACAAACTCTGTTCAGTAGAAGTAAAATACTTTAACAATAAATAATAGTTTCCTTTTCAAAATTTTGAAAATCAGCTGAACAAAGACTTAATCCTCACTAACTTAACCGATCAGGTACTTATTATATTATCTCTATACAATGCTAGCTCCATGTACTGTTAACTGAAATAATGCTCTGCAAAAATTATAAACACCCAGCTTTAAAAGAACTGAGATTTAATTACTAGCTTTCAGTCCCAGGCACCCAATCTGATTATCTATGTCTCAGTTAAAATAGAAGGAGCATTTAGAATTCTGCAAGCAACTACACATGCATTTTCTCTTCAGAAGAGGCAAGGTAAATCTCTTCATGAAAATTCTGGAAATTAGATATTACCTTTCCTTGTCTGTTCTACACAATAACAGCAGGTTTAAAAAAGGGAAGTAGGAAAAACATGAGCAGGGGTTTTTTTTACAGTGGGAAACTACTGATAATAAGAGGTTCATTCATTTAAAAAGGGGACAATATGTCTGATCAGAGGTCCACAAATGTTTATAAAAAACACCTTTCTGCAAATCTTTCAGAAAAATGTAGTTTGATAAATATAACCTCTATCACTACCATTTTATCAGAGATTTTAGTATACAGCAGAAGTTATTAGTTTATTTGAAGCTTCTTTTTATATTGGTTTTTGATATAAATCTATATATTACAATGTATGTTGGTTATAAGGAAGAAAAAGACAACATTGGTGACTTAGAAGATGATTTAACCCAATGAATACTGTGAGAGGAAAAAGAAGATTATACTTATATTGTCAAGTTGGTCTACAAATGTAGATAAACCAGTTGTTCTGAAATACATTATATACTATCAAGCATAAAGCAAACTTGCCCTCACATGGAAGTTTAATAGAACAGTATGCAGCTGAGAAGCCACGTGGATTCTTACAATTATATACACTGTTATTTCTGCAATGCCAAAACCTGAAATTAAGGCTTAGAAACTACTGAATGTGAACAATAGCATCAGTGACAAAGCAAAGCAGCTTACTCTTCTAATCTTGCTAATTAAACAAACAAACAAATGGAATGTTGGGTTTGGTAAAGGATATCTAGCTTTAGAGTCATGAAGTTCAGCTGGGATAACCTTCACACTTGAAGGTACCACTATTTTCACTCTCTAATCTCTCAAAATCAATCTGAAAATATGTTGCTTCATTTTTGCTGAACTAAAATGCTAGGAACAAGGTGCCAAAATCACTATTCCTCACAAGGAAAAAAAATCAGCAATAAGCCACTTCCCTGGCTGGCTTCTCAGGAACAGAACAAATAATGACAAAGAGGTCAAAACTCTTGTCAACTTCACCTCTTGCCTTTTTTAAAAATCCTGCTACAGAAAACAGAGCAATTAAACTATTTTCCTCATAGAACTTGAACCTTTAAACTTGAGATCTTTTTACAGGTAAAAAGATGATTGATGATGATGATGATGATGATGATGATGATGATGATGATGATGATGATGATGATGATCCTTCTTACTTTGCAGTGAATTCAATTACACCATAGCTGAGCCTAGAAAAAAAATTAGTTCTTTTCCTGACCTTGGAGGAGCCCAGAGCTTTCATCTCAACTCTGCACTCTTGTGTGGATCTTATCATCAGAATAAAAGGAGGGAATGGGATTTGAAAATTATGGACACAGTCTAATTCTCTGGGGAGAATAGAATAAAAAAACTAATGAAATGAAATGAAATAAATAATCCTTACTCTTAGTCCTAAATATTTTAGTCCATTTGAAATATTCAAGAAGAAAAAAAATGAAATAATTAAAAAACTAGAAATTCCCAATATGTTTACTAAATGCCTTATCTGGTAAACTACTAGATTCAAATAGATATTAAAAATAGAAAGGGATGGTGTGCATTTTTATCCTTATAAACAATTGATATTGCCACAGTTGGAAGGATATACTGTACTTGAGCAGTACTTTAAAGTCCTGTTTTGAAAAGTATTTAGAAACCAGGAGTGCATACAATAGCTTCTATGTTTAATTGACCATTTTAGTCTTGTTAAATAAACTTATTTAAAAGTTAATCAATTGTAGAACAAAATTGTATGCAAACTATTTTTGGTATCTAATGGATATGAATTCTTCCAAATGTTTCACTTTTCTATTTTTTTTCCAATCAATAAAAACCAAAAGTAATTTAAAAATAATCTGAATGTCTGTGTTTCTCTTCATAGTTAAATATATTTCAAGGATCATTTTCTGCCATAAGAACTTATATCCATTTGAAACGTGCATTAAAATTAATTGCAGCTTCCAAGTGGTCTTTAAGTGCAGAGTAGCCCAAATGAATCATGATAAGGTGCATGGGTGACTTCGAGAGGGGTCTCCAGATCCCGAAAATTGGCACAAAAAAATGAAGTTGTACAAAAGCCTCCTGAGCAAAGTTGTCACCTTCTCTTCAGACAGGACCTGCAAGTCTAGAAGTATTACCAAAATGTGTACCACTTCCAACTGGAGAAGTTCTACTCCTTTGGGACCTAAAGATGGACAATCTCTCAGAGTGAAAGGTCTTTGGACTCACTGAGTGTAATCCTGTTCCTCCATATCTAGACCCTCTTTCAAGGGAATGGGACATAACCTCAGTTCCATTGCCTGGTTGGTATGGCACTGAGATATACAGCTAGATTTAATTGGTATATTGATGATAACTAATGGCATGCCATTGGACGAAGTTACCCAGCAATGATTTAGATATTAGATAGGAGCAGGGGAACACCAAGCCTTGAGGAAGCTCACAGAGCAAGAGATCTGGGTTTAACCTCGCCTTTCTTTCTAACACTATTTGGAATATCCATGGAAGAAGGATAAGAATTACTATCAGATAGTTTAGGGAAAAATGGAAGAGCAATATTTTGTACTCCCTGAGCAACTGGATCATAATTCTGAGATTCCCACATTTTACTAAAAAAGCTGAAAAGAGCTGAGGTAGGCTTTAGTATACTTACTTTTTTGCCTCTATTCCTTTGTAAGAAGAACTTTTCAGTAGTTTTACTATTAATAAGAAAAATTAAAGCAGCAATTGATATGTGCAATGTCTGGAAAAGAACTATTCAAAAATATTTTTTGAGCAATAGTGACAAGCCTCCTTGTAATGTTTTTTTCTGTAATAAATTATATTTAACAATACAGATTTTTGATATAGTTATCATTGGACAATTGTGTTTGAGTGTATGATGCATGTATTAATACATCCTACTGCTCATCTATTTAAGACAGGATTTTCCTATATTTTTCATGTTTTTTGAATAATAATAAAAATGATTTTCTAAACATCTAAATTATCTTGCTAATGTGTAGTTAAAAATCTATTATGCTGCAATGGCTGAAAGATTGTGACATAGTGTCTTAACTAGACCAAAACTACTATTGTATTCATTTGGGGATGGAGAAAAACCTGGATGACACTCTTAACATTAACAGTATTATTAATAGTCTTATTTTGTATGGATTTTAAAAAACAAGGAAATGTTACAAGAAAGTGAGACTTGAAACTGACCATAATAGTAAAATTTATTCGGGAAAGAATGATAATAATAAAGATACACAAAAAGATAGAAATTGCAAGTTTTCCTTTCTCCTTCTTGGATTGACTTTCTCAGCACAGAAGCTGTTTGGAAATTAGTATTTTCTCCTGGACTGTTGCAATAAAGAATTTGATATATGAGTTGTCTATGTGTTATCTACAGAGCAGAACCTAGACAGAGACTGCAAGCTGAGCCACTGCATAATTGATAGAAGTCAGGGAAAGTATTGATTTATTGGAGTCATATCTTCTTCACCTTTTTGCCAAATGGCACTTGAGGCAGCAAGCAATAAGAAAAAAAAATAAAAAATAGAATCATACAGCAACAGAAATAAATCAAGTAAAACAATTCAAATGCAGTAATAAAAAGAAAAAGAGCAGCAATCAATTACAGTAAAACCTATTTAGCAGTCATAAGAGAATAAATGCAGAAAAAGATTTGTTTTGAAATATCTCCCATGGTGGTTCCATGGGAGAATACAAACTTTCAAATAGCTGGTATCAAGTCACGTAAGGCTTTGTATATAGCAACCGGCACTTTAAATTTTGCCCAATTTCTGATTTTATTTGAAGGAATAAGATTTCATATTTAACTGAGTCATTAGTAATATACACACAGAATTTTCAATTAGGCTAAACAACTCCACACTCAATATGTGTAATAATTTGGGGGAAATATAACTATACCATACACTACCATGGCTAGTTCTGATACATTTAAGAGAACAGTTCTCTCATTTTTTATAGAACTGGAACTGAATAAAATGGTTGTGATGAATTGTAACACTTATTTCTCACCTTCTTGGATTCCAGAGAATGGAAAGTCATCTGGAGGGATATCTGCAAGGACATAAAATTGAACAGCAAAGGGAGACTTCCTATCAATGCCACACAAAGATACTTCCTATCAATGCCACACAAATCAGATTTATAATCTACAATTTCATTGACCAAAGAGTTATTTGTGAAAGGGAGCTACACACCCTGGACAAGAATATATAGGTAGTCCTTGAATTACAACAGTTCATTTAGTGACTGTTCAAAGTTACAATGGCACTGAAATTTTTTTACTTATGACCGTTTTTCACACATATGACCACATGATCAAAATTTGGATTCTTGGCAACTGGTTTATAACTGTTGCAGTTCCTGGGATCATGTGATCACCTTTTGCGGCTTTCTGAAAAACAAAGTCAATGAGAAAGTCAGGTTCACTTACTTGACATGTTACTAACTTGACAACTGCAGTGATTCACTTAACAATTGTGGCAAGAAAGGGGCAAAATGGGGCAAAATTCACTTAATGTCTCATTTAGCAACAGACATTTGGGCTCAATTGTGGTCGTAAGTTGAAGACTAACTGAATAGTCCTCCTCTTCCCACCAAAAATAAAGAAAAGGAAAGGTATTTTCCATAGGCTTCACCCCAGAGTTTCTAGTGGTGCTGAGCATTTTGAAGATCCTACTTTTAATCTTTGATCTATCCCTCCATGAATGTGATACAATT
>NW_015387478.1:25608-35455 GCF_001527695.2 Protobothrops mucrosquamatus | reverse complement strand
TTTAGGAGGTTCAACTTTTCATTTATATCCTTCACTGGCCAGGTGTCCCAATCACATCCATTGTGACAAATTTTACACACCTGGACTTTATACAGTTTCCAGACAATTGTCTAGGTTTCTCCAAATCAGCAAGAGGCAGTCAGTCAATCATGTTTAAGCATCTGGCTATCTCAGCAGTTTTTGTGCATCTGGAATCTCTGGCTTGTTTCCCAGGCAGGTTAATTTCAAACCCTAGAACCAGTGACAGCTTTGCTATGGATACAAATGTCACTGCTCACAGTTCAATACTTTATGTGATCATATAAATAGGAATTTATTCCATTAGGAAGGGGTGCACCTGAACTCCCAATGGAAATCTGTTCTTTAAGCTTTCCAGAAGTAGACGTACTTTGCACATGATATTTAGGTATCTTGAAAGTCCTCATCTTTGCTGCCAGGTGCATAGGCAAGATTTGTAATGTTTTTTTTCCCCTACATTTTCAGTGTAGCAATTCTAAACAATTCAGATTATCAGGTGTTGCGTTGAGTTCAACAAAAATCCACATTTGTGCCTTTCATGCTTTGACTTGGTAGAATGAAATTGAGATTGCTGTCTGTATTTTGGAAAGTAAATTTGCAGCCAGGCAGGAATGCTTCTCCCCCTTCCCTTGTGCATTCAGACATTCACATATACATTTACTCACAGGCATCCAAGCCAGTGTTGCAGCTGCTTGTGATAATGAGTCCCATTCTAGTATTTTCAAGGATGTTCTGATATCCAGAGAGAGCCTCACCTCACTCAGTCTCTTGAATTTACAAAAGCAACTGCTAAGACAGAGTGGGAGAAGGGTTGTGTGTAGCAGGAAAGTTGAAAGCAAATGGCCTACAGAGGAGGAAGCTGAGACAACATCTGGAGATTGACCATTATTACAGGCAGGATTTTTATTCAATTACCAGTCCCAAGTAGATAAATAGGTACCACTCCATTGAGAAAAGCTAGTAGCATTCTGTGTGGAAGCAGAAGCCAGTGCCAGACCTGCCAGGATGCAAGGCAGGTGTCAACTCTATAACAAACCTGGCTGCAGCCATCTTGCTTGTTCTAGGTTGCGACAAAAATGGGATGGGCATGGAGGATTTCTGCTACTCTAAACAATTCAATGTCCCGTGGGAACCAAGGTCATTTCTGCTGGATAGTTTGGGAGGGGAGCAGTTGGGTAGAAAGCCCGCCAATCTATTCTATTGGGAAATGTAGCTGATTGCATAGCACTGGGGTGGTAAGTTTAACTTTATGATAGTGTAACTCTTTGGAGGGAATTTCAGACTTGGTTTCACTTTTGACTGAGCCGATACTATGTAACCAATAAACATGTTCTTTGAGGAAACCTCTAGCCTCCGAGTTCTGATTATTTGGTCTCGTCTATCAGACCCTTGACAGCAAGTTCAGCAGAAGAAAGCCCAGATGATTCTCATCTCCAAATGCTCCTAGCCAGCTGGAGCAAAGCTAGTTCACCCCCTGTGCTGTATTATGGCTAGCGCACATGTGTGAACAAAATGAACTAGCAATCTTAGGTAGCCAGAACTACTCTGTGGTAAAAAGCAATGTAGGTTTTCCTGGTTATATATGCCATATGCTTAAAAAACAAAACAGGTCAATAAGCTATGGTGAACAGCATATCTTAGTAGGAGTCCTGCTTGGAACTTTAATGAGATCCCAATAGCAACTGAAAAAAGAAACACCAAACTATTGAAACTTTTTTGAAAAAGATAAAGGTTGTATGTTACTTTAAAGATTTTGAGACTTTTGTTTGAACTTAGTAAAAAATAAGTATTAAAGGACTGAATATTAAAGACATATTTATTTTGCAACATCACCTTGTAAATCCTAGAAGAATGGAGTTGACCTAGAGCAATAGCCTGTTGTTGGGAAAGGTGTGTGCTGCAATAAAGTATGCTTTGTCCAATCCTCACAAAACAAAGAGCACTTACATTTGGCATGTGCTTTGATGACTCTTATCTGTAGACTTATAGAATTTTGCTCTTCCATTCTGTTGTATCATTTCTACTGATCGAATAGAAGATACTAGAGCCAAGGGTAGATTTTATGCTGTTTGTTCTACTGAAACTTCTTTGACAATAGTCTTTGACTCTCTTTCCTATCCTTCTTGACTTCAGTTAAAATTAGTTAAAATTATCAGCATTAGGGAAGCTCTTACACTTTATTTCAACTGCCTGTCATGAGTTGGAAAGTATATGTCTATAGTTGTGGTGTGGCACTAATCTTCAGAATCTATTTGATTTGTATCCCCCCTCCCATTTCATTTAAGTCTCTCTAGGCAGCTCAAAATAGTTAAAAACAATCCTATTTTAAAAGGTAAAAATAATATACAATGAAATAAAACCATTAAAATCCACTTTAAAACAAAATAATGGACAGCAGTCAAAGTCCACCATTGCATCAAGCTCAATAAAATCAGTATAAAAGCTCCTGATCATTAGCTGGATCCCCAAGCTTAGTGACAGAATCAAGTCTTTGAGAACTTCCTGAAGACCAGGAGTATCAGGACTAATCTAAATTCTGGAATACTAAATTATGTGGGGAGAATATACAAGTTAAAACAGTGATGTCATTTTGTAAAAAAAAACAAACCCAAAACCATCACCACCAACAAAATCATGTATGTTCTTACAGAATGATTTGTCATACTATGCCTATGTGATTCTCTCAAGAGTTACAGAAGACATACATTTATAAACTATAAGCCATTTCCTTATCTCTCTTGTCAGGAACATAAATAACTAAGAACATTTAATTTCAGATGGTGACTGACAGCCACCATTTTCTTTGGTACCTTGCCTTAGCTTTCTTAATAATTTTAGTCAACTGTTCAGTGTTCATGTTTGTAAAGCAGTGCATAGGTTAAAAATGGTGTATAATTACCATGTATTATTATTCTCATACTCCCTTTGATTTTTATAAGGTTATCCAAACTTGGAGCAATTAAGCCTTCATTAAAAATGGCATCAGCTTTCCTTTGCATAAAATGTCAAATCTGTAGTCTTCAATTTTTCCATAATCTTTACTGGAAGAATGAATACAAAATGAAATGCTATTGATCAAAAAGCTGTGACACAAGTAATGCCTGGACAATGTAAATTAAACCCATCTTGTTAAATATATCAAAAGAAAAAAAAAGATTTCTTTTTTCCAGTGAAAAAGGGTTTTCCTATCTCTGATATAAGCCAAAGCAGAAGATTTTTTTTTCTATGGTGCTAGATAATTACTGTTTTGAAAATAGCTGTGGTCTCGCAGAGAACTAAGTGAAGCTTGGTAGACCTTTGTTCTTTTGCTGAAAGATTTATGTTGTTAACCTTCAGCCAAAGCATGATGTATGGGAACAGATCTTCAATGAAAAGTGAAAAAATAGCCTTCCTCAATTCTAGAAGATGGAATGCAGGTATAATAGCATATGCAGCTCACTTAAATGTTTTCTCAGCATGGTATCTAAATGAATAAAAGGTTTCAAATACTAAGATTCCTATAGTCAGCCTTTGTTCTACTGAATGCAGAGGAATGATAGCCATCCTGGCTACAACCACTGACATGGGAGAATAGGAAAAAAATATAATTGATATGTTGTGTATCGTACTAGCATTTATTTTTTTAAACTTAGTCAATTAAACACACAAATTTCAAAGTTTCAAAATGTGTCATAATATTCAGAAATTGCCTTTTGCTTACACACCTTCCCATATTTCTTTTTTCTATGCCTTTATCCCATCCTCATATATATTCCTAAGCAATCTCTTTCAAAATCGAACATTAAATCCAGGAAAAACATTGGATAACAAAAGCACATAATGCAAATAAATAAATAAATTCCCAAGCAAAAATAAAATGAAAAGAGATTGTTAATGGTTGAAATGTAATAGTAACCATGATAAGGTTTTGCTGCATATTTAATGGATATATTAGAAAACAGAACATAAAAGATTATTTTTATCATTTAAAGAGGGGATACATTTTGGTGGGATTTTCTTTGTAGTGGTGGTAGGTGTGGGGGGGTAAAGTTGCAAAATAGGTAAGGTAAGGCTTTGTCATGCTTTTAGGTGAAACCAGAATTTGGAGGTGGGGTTAGGATTAACAATTCCTGTTCTCCACTCCTCCAATGGCCTAATGTTTCTCCCAGACAATTTTTAAATAGTCTTATGTTTTTAAATAACTAAGAACCTACAGTAACTAAGTTTATTAAAAATGAGATAGATTCCTAATTTTTACAAAGGAATTTACCTTGTTCCCACATCATGATTATTGAAAGTTAAATCCTGATAGGTGACTGACCACGGAACAGGAGAATTGAACAATAGCAATAACAGGAAGTTGTGACACAAGAGCTTCTGTGTGAAGAATACCAGACAGCAAGGAATAAAACCTGGAGATTTTTGGATGAAAAGAAACAGTTCATTGGAAATAGCATATTGGCACATGAGGCAACAGTGTTTACCAGAGGCATGCAAATCCTTCCAAGAAATTATTCAAACAAACAGTTCAATTCTATTTGAATCACTGATTTCAAAGAGTGAAGTTTATTCAGATAATCAATTCAATTCTACAAACAGCATGGGTGAACATGCAGACAAGTATGTTAAATCACCCAATTGATTTGAAGCAGTCAATTTAATTTATTGCCTAACACTAATATTCCAATGTGATCTGAAAATTCTGTTCATAGAGGTGATTCAGTCAAGTTGCCTTTGAATCAAAATACCGCACAATCTTACGTTAAGTTTTTGCAAAAGATAGTTATAGGAACTCAAGAATGTGGAGAATGGAACTCATCCATTCTATATGGGATGGTCCAATGAAAAGACACTTTGCTTATTTCCAGAAATATTATAAACATGTTCCTAGTGATGACTGAAATTTGGTACCAAACTTAATTATAATTCAGGTTTCTCCTTATCTATTCATGATTTAGACTTAATAAAGAATCTGCTTATCTTGCTTAAAACAGTGTAAAATGATACACAATGTCCTGCATGCTGATAAAGCACTTTTGTTTAACAACTTTGTTAACAACTGAATACATTTTTCCCTTCATTCAGTCATTCTACCTCTGCCCTTTAAAGATTATATTGTCAAGATCACAAAGTGTAAATATAAATATTGCTAAAGCAGTGTTGTACATGATAAATTAAAATGTCAAATGGAAAGAGATAATCTGAGACATTTATCTTCTGATTATAATGAATTATATTGACTTGTCTGAATAAAGAATGTATGATTCCTCTATAAATAAATATAATTTTTTGTTTTACCTTTTCTTACCATAATTTTGGAATAGGTTGTGCCAATCAGAAGATTCAAAATAATGAAGTATCAAAATAATATGTATCAGCACATACACATGAGCTGGAAGTAGACATTGTGAATATTTGCAGATTTCTCAGGTTCCCAAAAACAAAAATACCTATAGCAACAAATACCGATAAATTATGTGCAACACAATAAGGAACCAAAGCTGGAAAAAGAAGAAAATCATCTGATTAAAAAAAAAATATCTGCAGGTTGGTTAAAGTAACAAGGATAAAATAGAACATAAAAGATAATCAAATAAACATCCCTAATGGTGGAAACTAGAACACCAAGTGATCACCCTCATTATCAAAAGGAAACAGAAACCAATCAAATCTACACAGCGGAACAAATGCCTTTAGTGTTGAAATATCAGCAGCAGGCGGATATGCTTGTGATTTTGGTGCTATTTTAAAACAGTGGCCACATTAGGATGTGACAGATAGCTGGGCAAACTGCATTTACTGGAAGAATGTTCCGGAACTATTGAAACTGATAAGCTTGAGGGATGTACTCAGCAATAGAACAGATTGTTTTACCAATCTGTCCTTATTCTGTAGAAGAATGCAGCAGAGTTTTGCCACAAATAGTATGGGAATATAAACTCCCACCCATAACAAATCACACCTTTTTCTTAAAGGTTGCTATGTGGCTGGAAAGAAATGTGTCTAATCCACCTAGAAAAACTATCATGATTTCTCAGACAGCAATAGAACTATCCAAAAGCCTTAGAGGCAGTGTAATTTGGGGCAATTAAAGTTTTACAATATAGTTTCAAAACCTCATGTTTCCAAGAACTTTGTGTCAGGCAAACTGCTCATAAACTTACAATATTTTTATACAATTTCATTTAACAACCATATTGTTTCCCCTGATTTTAAGTTGTAGGGCTTTGTTTTGTTTTTAAAATGCTTTTTTAGTCACTGTGTATGAGTAAATTGCACTCATATTTGTTTACATAAGGATCTGACTAGTGGGAATATATGATTGTATGTTTACAATAGATACACGCATATATTCCCATTAGTCAGATTCTTAATTGGGATTGTTTGCCTTTGATGTAACATTGTATGTATCTCTTGCTGTACTGGCTAGATTAACTCAAGGACACATAGATTCTAAGTAGATATGGGAAATGAGTCTAGTCTTTGAGGGTGGAGAAGCCAAACCATTTTTATCGGTTAAATCAAACTCACAGCTATACTATATGCCTTAGAAATATACATCAAATAGGATTGTTTAGTCTGTAGAGAGCATATGAAAAGTGAACCTTCTGAAAATATTCATATTGTAAGCATGTAATCCAGCAAAGATTTTCCTCAACTGTGTAAAGTTTCATCCATACATATCAGGGGACAGGAAGATGGATGCAACGAAAGAAGCTTTTCTAAGGAAAAGGAATTAAATTTGCAGTAGGTGGTAGTTTCTGGAGCAGGGGAAATCAAATTCATAACAACAGATTTTGAAAAAAATAGTAATCCTGTAGTTTGCTGTGCTTGGATATTCTGTCTCCAAACTTGCATGTTTCCAAGAACATAATAAAAAAGCAGAGCTCTGTTGCATTTACCAGTATATAATCAATAAATATGACTAAACATTTTTACAGTTTCAGCATTTGGTCTCAGAAGCCAAAGGACATATATAAGTACTTAATATTGAAACTTTCAACTCAGCCATTGAAGCCACTGAGCAAATGAATTTTATGAATTCTCATGGTTACCAAAGTCACACACAATTAGGATATAATTGCTTTTATTTATATTTTATAGATTTCAAACTATGCTGTTTAGCATTTTTTTTTATTTTGCTTCCCCCCCCCCAGTTACATCTTTTTTGGGTAGAACAATGAGATATACAACCAATAAATAAATAAAGGTGCAAGGTAGATTTTAAATACTTTCAACCTCAATGATATATCTCTGATACTTGACAGACCATGCTTCAGAGCCAACCACACATTTTCCATTTACAACTACCCATACAAAGAATCACTCTCTTTGAGCTTGGTTGTTTTCTCTCAGATGTTTTGTTATCCAGCTAGGTAACATCTTCAGTGCTAGAAGGGAGAAAGGGTTTGGACTTTGTTTATATAGAATAGCTTGCCATGTCAGAATTGATGGGTACATTGTTCTTAAACAACCAAGAGTTGTTGCCATCTCTGATAGGGCAAGCTACTGTACACAGATAGCAAGTCCCATTCCTTTCTAGCACTGAAGATGTTACCTAGCTGGGTAACAAAACATCTGCAAGCAAACAACCAAGTTCAAAGAGCATTAAGGACTTCACAGTTCAACTCTGAGCTATGTGTATATTCTCTTCTATTGTTCATCTCTGCAGTGTTTTATGCTGAAAACATAGATGCCATCANGATGCCATCAAGAATCATTATATCAAACTCACTTTATAAAAGTTTATCAAGTAAAGGAGGACCATATGTCCAAGCTATTAATTTCAAGATAACCTCATTTTGAGTAATTTGCTTTAAAAGAATTACTTCAAACTGTTTTTGTCTATTAAGATTTTAAACATTTTCATTATAATTAGGAATCTCAAAGGCTGGAAGGAGGCTGGGCCATTCTCAATACCTGAGGCAATATGTTACTTAATTACCAATTGAATATCTGAATGTTGTTACAAACAGGAACAAGTAAACACAAACTGATAGGTGTACCCTTATACCTTAACACTATTTATCTTAATGCTTTATTGTGCCCCACTTTATTTCCCAGCCCCCAAAAATATTTGATAAAGCAAACTAGTACTTACATCTTTAAGAGCTTCATATGTTTACTTTCAAAAATCTTCTTTTGTACAGAATCCCATGGCACCAATATTAGCTTCAATGTTCTTCCTCTTTGCCTTCCATTTTTCATAAAAGTTATCATTAAATGAATGTATTTTAAAAGATCAACACATTATTAAATGCTTCACTGATAAAACCACAGGACACAGATATTTTCATAAGATCACTGTGCTGATCCAATTCAAGTGGAAACATTGGAAATACGAATGACCAGGAAGCAAAAGGAAGAATGCAGTTTTGTAAAAATGTTATTTTAAAGGCTGGGGCTATTTAAACAGGTGCCCAATTGTATAATTAGCTCCACTACAGTAGTACATACAACACAAAATGTTGCTTGCAGGAACATTTGCTTAAACCAGTCTTTCTTACATCTGACCATCTGCTTCTGTTTGCTCAGGTGGCTTTGCTTCCCTGGAACTTCAGCAAATGGCACTAGCTGCCTCCTAGTTTTCTTAGTCTCTCTCCTTTCAGGTATATACTGTAGTCCTATAGAACATTGGTCCACATGCAGATGCCATTGGAAGTGACAGCATTTCCAGTCATTTTAATATCTCTAGCTTAGGATAGCCTTCAGATGGCTTATACTGCTTTTTACCTTTAGTCAATCTTTCAACCCAAAAATACACAAACCTAGAATATTTTCCCAATCAGATTTTCATTCCTCCGTTATATTAAAAATATCACTACTGTTTCAAAAGCACTGAATGCATCTGCTCGTCTTATGAACTACACAGGAAGCAGCAGAATCTTGCCTATATAGAGCAAGTAGAGGTAGGCTGATTGGTCTGTTTCTCTTCCGTGTTACTTGCACATGTTTGCATCTGTTCTGTTTCATTTTCCTGAATTAATTTAAAAGGAAGGAGTCACAACATGCATTAAATCATTGGATCCTTTCTGAAAAGATTATTGGATACATTCCTCAAGCCCCCCCCATACAAAAATCCAAACCCATATTCAGTTTATTCTTTGAGGCATATATACAAGACTCCACTTAAAAATAATTTTTAATTTTGGATAATGCCATTACAGTTGGGAGCACCCATCCCTTAACTATCCTATTCTACTGCCTTTCTCTTGCCTCTCCTGCAATCAGATCTTTGGTCACAGAGCCAATTTTCTCCCTATGAAACTTTGCAGTGCGCTCTTTGTGTTGACAGTTTCACATAAAAGTTAGTAATGCATATAGCTTCCACAGCACACAAAAAGGGAATCTATTCTTGCTAATCCACAGCGCTTTTGCTTTCTTCAGTCAAATGTCCCCTGATATTAACAGAGGAATAGAATCAAGATCACATGAAGTATTAATACCACTTTACAATGCCTTGGTAAGGCCACACTTGGAATACTGCATCCAGTTTTGGTCACCACGATGTAAAAAAGATGTTGAGACTCTAGAAAGAGTACAGAGAAGAGCAACAAAGATGATTAGGGGACTGGAGGTTAAAACATATAAGGAACGGTTGCTGGAATTGGGTATGTCTAGTTTAACAAAGAGAAGGACGAGGGGGGACAGGATAGCAGTGTTCCAATATCTCAGGGGCTGCCACAAAGAAGAGGGAGTCAAGCTATTCTCCAAAGCGCCTGAAGGCAGGACAAGGAGCAACGGGTGGAAGCTAACCAAAGAGAGAAGCAACCTAGAACTAAGGAGAAACTTCCTGACAGTTAGAACAATTAACCAGTGGAACAACCTGCCTCCAGAAGCGGTGAATGCA
>NW_015387478.1:20726-24456 GCF_001527695.2 Protobothrops mucrosquamatus | reverse complement strand
GGGCCTGGCCTAGGGAGGATTTTTAAACTGGGTTTTTTAGAAATTTTAATTATCACAACATAAAAATTTTGGTTTTAATTTGGTTTTATTCGGTGGGGTGTGTGGGTCTTTCTTTGTTTTAATAATGTTGTGAGCCGCCCTGAGTCCTTCGGGAGAAGGGCGGGATATAAATTGAAATAATAAATAAATAAATAAAATACATAATTGATGCAATGCATAGTTATTTGTCTGCCCTTCTTAAAACTTATTTCTCTTCCTTCCTTTCTTCCCTCCCACTCCCTGTACTATCTGTGTTGATATAGTCAATGAAGCTTGTAGGAAAAAGGCAAAAATTCTTTCTCAGGAACTCATTTCCTGTGTGAATATATATTATAGCTGTTTGTGATACCCAGATAAAAGATAAGCAAAACATGAAATGTCCAATAAAAATACCAAAGAAATATCTTGAGATAGATAAGCTACTGGGCCATCTATTTACAGAAGTTCCAAGCATGAGAACTTATAAAGCTTTACCTTATGAGTAGGCTGAATAATAATTATACTTAAAATATTTTTAAAGTTTGAAACTATCATAAAACATCTCACCTTTCCATTTTTTTATTTTCCATTATTGCATTTCTTGTTCGTCATCTCAGTAAAACTTACTTTCATCCAAAGCCACTGTTATCCTTTAAAAAGGCTGCAGCACTGTTTCCATTCATGTTAAGTTTATTGTCATAAGAGTCCCCTAAATCTGTTATTGCTTAAATATTTATATTATTCATACTTGAGCAATACCTTTATTTGAATCATTCAGAATGATAAAAAAGAATATGTATGCTTTCAAATTCTTCAGAACTCTTCATCAGACATTACAAAAATCAGAGGCTCGGGAAGAAGCTGGAAAATCCAAACATTAAATGTTTTACCCATGGGAGTTGTAGTTCAAAGTCAGTCTTAAATGGAGGTACGCAAAGATAGAAGGCCTCTTGAGTTAACCATACCGTGCATCAATAGGGCACTTTATGGCACAAAGGAAACTCAGTTTTCTTTACAAGACACTTTGCATTATTCTGATCTTCTAATCCAGAGACTGTGGCGGACATTATTAGATCTGCCAGGTGAACCCATCTTTGGAGTGAAACACTTAATAGATCACATTAGGTTAATTAAAGGCCATTAATCCTTACTCTCTTCTGGGACAAAAGCTTGTAGGCTGCTGAGGACCAAAATAAAGAAGCATTGCCGTCATTATCAGCAAAGGAAAAAAAAATAATCCAGGGAGGCTTCTCTGTTATTGCTGTAGTGGCTCAAGAAATTAAAGTAATATCTTCCAGTGAGGGCATAATAGCTTTTATTGCCCACTGAATACCTGTAGTCAATGCACACAAACTGGAATTAGAGGGAAAGTTTTACAATACTCCTCAGATCAGGCAGTTGACTATTGTAAGATACTTACATGTGTCACCACATTTTCAACTTTATTACATTTTACTCTAAATAAACAAAGTCACTTTTGGTATAATCTTCAGAAAGGCTGCATTTCTCCAAAGCTATGACAAATATTGACTGCTGACACAATGTTGTAAAACAATATGATGTCACATCATTTTCCATTGTTCCATTACTATGATCCTAAACAGATGGAGACTACAGACCATTCAGAAAATAATACAGCATTACTGTAACAAGACACAGCATAAAAAGTCATGACATCTATTTGGCAGAATGTAGTTTAGCACTTGAAAAAAAAAGTTAGGGTTTGTGTTCAGTGAACTCATCTGGAAGTGCAAAACACCTAATGAAGAGATTATCCAGTAGAAGAAGACTGTTTTAATTTAGATTCTCAACAAGCTAATGCTATGGAAATTAACAACTCTTAAATGTGTTAAACAATCTTCTGTCTTTTTGCAATAAATGAGCAGGCTAGAAGTCATGCAGTTTGTACTTTCATTGCAAGACACCAGCTGGCTATTTTCCTTGGGATATTGATTTGATAAATAAGCATAAATTGGTGTAGATTCTCAAAGTTAAAGGGATACTAGCACAGGCAAACAACTGAATAATAAAAACATTAAATGGCAGCCAAATGAATAGTTTCATCATAATAGCATTTAGATTTCCTTTTCCTTTTTCAAAAGAAATAGGTAAGAGTACTTCTAAAAGTGTTTATGCATTCATAGTAATGTTACACTTTAGGTGATGTTATATCTGATAAAATACTATTCCATTTCCATTTTTTTAAATCTTTTCTTTGGGAGAAATGTATAGAGCCATATATTCCTTTTGGTATTATGCTGGCTTTACCACCACCATCACATACAATGTAATTATTATATCTTTTAGAAAATAATTAAGATACTATTTCAATTAATTGTCAGTGATTTTAATGCCTTTAAGACTTTTCAGATAGCTTTATGATTCTCTGTTGTTATTATTATTATGTGTGGGTAATCTACTGTTATATTCATAGTCTATGACTACTGGAAACTTAATAATTTGAATCCTAACCAAAGACTTAAGAATTATTAAGGTAGCACCTAAGAATATAGGCACTTCCAAGCAGGATGGAAGGGTATTTTTTAAGTACAGTTTTTACAGTTCAGTTATTACTATTATTATGGTTTGTTGCACAGACAGCCAGATGTTTAGACTGGATTTGGCATTTTTATGCAACTATCAAGTTCTTCCCAAGAACCTGAGATAGACAGATATTATTGTTTGATGGTGTTAAATGTATCATTGCAGGATGTAAGCTGTTCCAAGTAAAACTGGCTTTTGCAACCGATTGTAGGACAAAAGTGCCCATATGCTACTCATGCCACCAACTTCAGCCCCTGCTATCCATTCTATTTGCAGGTCCAAAGCTCTCATTACTTGTCAGTGAACTGAGGAACAAATAAAACAATAGACCACTTTAAGCTTTCTGCCTACATTGACACAAGGGCTGAAACAAACAATGTGCATCGTCTATTAGGAAATTATTAAATACAGGCAATTTAATCATAAACAAAGAAACTCCTCTCAAGATATGGAAATCCTTTATGTACACTATGCAAATTCCCAAACATCTAGATACACAAAAGGGACAAAGGTTATCATGCCTGGCAGGGTGAGAAAACTGCATTGCCTTCCCACTGGAACCCACACATTTCCTGGGGTGAACACACCAGCAGGCATGAATTCTCCTATAAATATCCCTGTTTGTCTTTTAATTTGTAGCTACCTTTGATTGCTGTACTGTTTGTTACAGTGTTAATAAAACCATTCTCTGTTTCAAGCAATTTGTTCTGTGTGCTCATTGGAACCTGGCTCAGAACAGACCAAAGTATTTTTCTTCTAAAAGACTAATGGGGGTTTTGTCAATGCCAATGATATTCAAGTGGGGCTGTAGATATTTTGGGATTGAACCCAAGGTGCCCATCACTACTGGCTCTAACTTTGCTTTCTTTTTTTAATCACAATCATTCTACATTTATTTTCAGGTCTTTGTATTTGGTGATTTTCTCCAGTTCTGTTTCTTCTATTCTGCTGTATCCAGGTATCTCAACATCCACTATCCAGACTTTTTTGTCTTTCTTATTCACAGTTGTTAAGTCTGGGGTGTTATGTGGCAGGTGCTTGTCTCTTTGAATTCTAAAATCCCAAAGTCTTTCTTGTAAGCCAGCTTGGTCTCTCAAGTACTCAATTAGCCTTCATATTAAACTAGCTTCAGTGCTTCTTCACAGATAGTTTTCCAAGGAAGATTTTT
>NW_015387478.1:0-20484 GCF_001527695.2 Protobothrops mucrosquamatus | reverse complement strand
ATTATTATTATTATTATTATTATTATTATTATTATTATTATTATTATTATTATTAGCTGGAGAATGAATGACTAGGAACTACAGCTCTTCCTTCAGCTGCAGAGAAAAAAAAATGTTTTCAGAACCTTGTCCTTGCTATCAGATTTCCAAGAGACTGAGTGCAAAAAGGTGGGATTTAGAAGACAGAACCCAGCATGGGGTGTTCCAGTTGTAAAATGTTAAATGTTTGGAATAGATTTACTGATACAATAAACAGGTGACAGCACTTGAATTTTTCTGACCTTGAAAAATATTAAGTCAGTTAGACATGGTAATATTTGGGTAAAAAAGCACCAGGGAATCCCAGATCTGTGACTAAACTAGGAGAAAGCATCCATGAAAGAAGCAGTGGTGGTCCATTTCCTTATTGCAGAAAAAAAAACTATACAGACATGACTATTTAGGCATCAAGGTTGAAATTCAGAGGGATTATTTAATTTTGTATGGGACACAGTTAATGCATGGTTAGAATATTTTGTGGTTTTCTTACTGGGAGTCATTGTTTTCCTTAATGAAGTGATTTATGTCGCTCAACAGTTTTCAGCCCAGTATCTAATGCCATATTTCCTTTAGTCTTAACACTAAATATTAGTAACAAGTAAAACATTACATAGCTACATTTTTTAAAAAAAATCAGCATGTCTAAGTGGTTAAAATATTGCAATTGATCTCTTTAATTCATATGCTGTTCATTTTTGCTATTGGAATTACTTTTCTAATCATACTATGGGATAAAATATCAATCCCAATTATTCTAATGGGGAAAAATATGCCTTGATATGCCCATAAAAAATGAACTTTCGTATGTTCTGTCAGGTAACAGCAGGGGTCAGTTTAATCATGCTGATAGATGGACATATTGAAAACACTTACAAAAATCTGGAAAGTTTACCATTGAGATAAAAAAAAATCAGAATAATGTCCTCGGTACCTGTCAAGAGAAGTGAGACAGAGACCTGGGGGGGGGAGGGGGAAATAAATACAGTACTTAGGATACTGCTGAATATATGCAGCGAGGGCAGTTTCCCAATTTATGTCAATAAAAATGTAACTGTTTTACCCTAATTTCTTTTAAGCAAATGGCTGCTATTAAGTATTCGGTATCTATTTTTAAACCTGTTTTTTCCACACTCAGAAAATTCTTTTTATTAATTCAATAAATTCAAATATATAAAAATCCAACAATTTGAAATTTGGAAACATGAGGTGACTTGAGATTTGCATTTCTCTGTGTGTGGTACTTCTTCATCAAAACCAAGCTGGCTACAGCTTACCTCTAAGATGGAATATAGCTTGCAAATGTAACATTTTGAAGATCTTGTTTGAAATCTTCTTAAAAAATAAAACACGGCTGGTATCTGAAAAGTGTTCCATTTATGTTTCACATCCCTCATGTTATTCAGATCAAGATCATTTGCACATTTACATCACTTTTAATTACAGCACTTTAAGAACATTTACTAATTAAGCTTCAAAAGACCCCTAAGCCTCACAAATGAGGAATATATAGTCATCATGTCACTCACCATTGAAATGAAACCTCTCTGGAGTAAAGTGGAGTACAACAGCTGTTTTGAAATGTACACCAACGCTGCACAACTGTTAGATGAATTCCATTTCCAGCAGAAACTGTTGGGGAACACTGGGTAAATAGAATGTAATTACTTGATTTGGAATGTATCCAGGAGACCCAGATTAACATCCTGAGTCTCACAACTGTTTCTGGAAGTTGGCTTTTATGCTGAATGGATTTTGCTTTTCTCTTAGAAAACAGCATGCCTATTCTAAAGTCTGCCAATAAGTCTGCCATTTCAGGATAGCTTTTTCCTGAAATGGGATTCCAAGATAGTTACATCTAAACTCATTTTAAAATATTACACTTGTATTATGTATAAAACACTTTCATACAAAAGAAAAGGGGCATAAACAATAGCCCTGCCATTAATGTTCTTGGTGTCCAACTTTCTGGTGTTGTCTGTAGTTCTTCTCCTTCTCATGTCCTGCTCTGCTATATCATAGTGGCAGGAGGCAGGGAGTTGTTATAAGGTCATTGTTACAGGGATATTGTGCACCCAAAGTAAGCAGGCACTACTATCAGGCAACAGCAATAAATAATGTGTTGGAGTAGGTGATCACTTTAATGATAATGGCAAAAGCATTTCATAGAGCAGGAGAAGGAAATGTAAAATCACTTTTGTAATTTACCAACAAAGCCACATGATAGCCCCAAAGATGCTTTTGCACAAGGCAACTGGACTTTCTTGTTTTTCTTTGAAGACATTTCACTTTTCATCCAAGAAGCTTCTTCAACTCTGACTGGATGGTGGGGAATGGAAGGATTTATATTCCTTGCACACAGCTTGGAATTTATATTTATATAGCAAGGATTTATATTCCTTGCATTCTTTTAGAGAATCATTGAGGCCACCTGGAGGCTTATCTGTGTCATCAGGGTAGTGACAAATGGGTGTGGAGCCTTCTTGGAAAGGACTGTGTTGTAAACTGGAGATAGATGATGAGATGGACATAATGTCAAACACTATGTATGCACGTTGTAGTGTATAAAGGGATGCTCAAGAAACCAAATCAATTAATCATATGATTAGATTTATACCTATTTACACCACAATATTATTAATCATTAGCTTTATACTTCCCAGATATTCTGTTGCGGTTTTTGACACAATAGAATGTATGAAGGGCATATTTTAAAGGCATTTTTAAAGTTAATTTTAAATATGTGCATTTCAAAGTGCACATTTTGGAGAACACATACACAAAACAAAATCCAGTTACAGCATTACTTTCAGAAGGTGATCTCAAATGTCAAAATGAGTGCAAAGTTTCAAGTTTTCTTTTAATATCTTTTAATCAGAGGATGTTATAAAAAGAAGAAGCAGAAGAAAGAGATGGAGATTCTGATAATATTAAATCATAATAGAACTAGTTTGGTGGAGGTGGTGAAACCAGGAGAAAGGTTCTACTCACCTTTTAGGCATAAAAGCCAGCTGGCTGATTTTGGGCCAGTCACTCAACCCAAGTCACCTCTTAGGGTTGTTGCTGTGGGAAAAATAGAAGGAGGAAAGAGTATTAGTTATGTTCGCTGCTTAAGTTACTTATAAAATAAATAAAATATATTATAAAATAAATAAATAAAATACTTATAAATCTGGGATAAAAATCTAATAAGTAAATAAAGTCAACATGCTTAAGATCAGGAATGAGATGTTGGAAAGGGCTATAAATAAATTAATGAAACTTTATGTGGTTCTGATCCCCAATACTTTAAAATTGTAAAATCCAGCTGTTTTTCAATCTGTCTCCCTTCTTAGGTGAAATGTGTAGAAATAAAAACAAAATATTAAACATGGAAATACTTTAATATAATCTGCAAAGAGGCCTCAAAAGTTTGCATTTTTTAACTATCTTTGAATTGGTCTATAAGAAGTATTGACATTGAGTGGGTTTGAAATATAAATATTTGTACGTATAAATGAATAAAGCCGTTTTAGAAATTCAAAGTAAAACTTGAATGAATAAACGAATGATATACAAGTAGTCCTCAACTTACAACCGTTCATTTAGTGACTGTTCAAAGTTACAACTGCACTGAAAAAAGTGACTTATAACTGTTTTTCACACTTACGACCATTGAAGTATCCCCATGGTCATGTGATCAAAATTCAAAGGCTTGGCAACTGATTCATATTTAAGACAGTTGCAGTGTCCCAGGGTCATGTGATCTTCTTTTGCAAACTTCTGACAAGCAAAGTCAATGGGGAAGCCAGATTCAATTAATAACAGTGTTACTAAACACCTGCTGTGATTAACTTAACAACTGTGACAACAAAAGTATAAAATGGGGGGGAAATTAATTAACAAATGTTTCACTTAGTAACATAAATTTTGGGCTCAGTCGTGGCCGTATGTTGTGCAATATACAAAAGTGATATTGTAGGCTGAGTAAATGTGTATACCTAATTTTTATGAAGATTCTAATTTAGTAGGTAGCTGGTGTATAGTTTATTATACTTTTATTTCTTTTAAAAATGGCTTAAGATACATAATAGATACTATTATGGTAATAATAATTTCACTATTGCTGTGAGTTTAGACCTGGCTGTCACTTCTAAAGTCAAATTATTAAGTCCTGCATTCAGTCCTAACCAGATTTTATTAGCAGACACACAACCTTTTTTTTAAAGTGTTCTGCACACACGTGTGGTCTCCCTAGGCCATAAATATGCATTCAAGATTGTTAAAGAACTACTCACCTGAATTGACCATTTACACAAGCTAAGAGCGGAAAATGTTCAACCAACAGACCATCTGTGTTGCAAAACATTTGGATATGGCCTACAATGTCTTGGGTAAAATCCACATAAGACTATAGACAAAGGTATACAAGATACTAATATTGGCCATACTATGAATTCCTTGAAAGACATGAAGATATCAGCAGTTTTATGGTATCAACAGATTATCTCTTTTTTAAGCAATCACTTGCACATGTTTCATTTTTCTCAGAGTTGCTACAGATTGAGGTGCATAGTCCATAACCACAGGGCACTTTTATCCATCATTCATATCAAGGTCAGCAACTATGTTGTTCATGTGAAGTTAGAATAACTTCCTCCACTGTACTACGTTGTTGTACAATTGCTCATACTGAATTTCATTTGACATTTTCATGTCTGTTCCCCATTTGGAGGCATATTTTTGGAGCTTTTGCTTATACTTTTTATTTTAATCACCTGAAATTATTTGATTTTATCATCAAAATAATGGCATTTTTCACCCCCATCTCTGAACAAATTGCATTCTACCCTTCCTAATATAGAGGTCACCACAGCAAGAACTCTCATTTATTCTTATTCACTCTTTTCCTACTCCATACAATGTCTGCTGTTTCTAAGTCTTTTATCAAAATAAGAATGGGGATAAAAATGAACAGAATTAATATTTTTATACTTAGGGATAAATTGCATGCTTTATTCTTGTCATTTTTTCTGTAGGTTCTAATTTAATTTATTTCTTTAAATGTAATGAGAAATATGAATTCACACACCCAAAAAAATCTTTTCCTCAAAAAGTACCTAGTTTTTATAGATAAAATATGTTTCCTCACAAGGTTACTCAAACTATTTTCACTTGTTTTCTAGCACTTATTTATCACTTTCAATTGAATATCAAAGACATCCAAAATGTGTCACATAGCATGCTACATATTTTCTCTTTTCAGTTATCAGGTTCCTATGTGTTACTTATCTATGTTCTTTTAATTTAAGCATGGCATTAACATTCACAGCTGTTTCAAGTGGAACATAAAGTCAATTGAGAGGACAGATTTGTGGTATTTTGCAGAGAATTTCAACAATCAGCTGTCATCATACCATCTTCTCGCACTTGATATAAATAGCTTGTCTTCAGCACATGAACCATTTCTTAAAAATAACGATGATTACATTGAAGAAAGCATCATGTGTTTTTCAAAATAATGTGGGATGTTTTCCAATTGAAATATGAGAGTGCATCTCACTTGAGCCAAGGCGTTTGTTGCTATGGGGAAAAACCGATAGTGTCATTTGATACTGTTAGATTTCCAGTTAGATTCAGGAACAAGGAGTAGTGTGTGCCTGGAAAGGAATGTTCATGAATAGTGGGAGAAGAAAAAGATGTTCCCTCATTTGTACAGTCTCATATTTTCTTCTCAGTTTTTGGCAACCACTTCCTTAGACATCATAAACACTTTAATTGTTCTTATCTTTCATTCAAAAATTCAAACTTTATGGCCTAAGAAGCTAAATATATAATATGAGGTGAGTTATATAGATGTCGGTATGCAAAGATATAAGAACAATGAGATTAATTTTTAAAATGTAATTTCAATTTATAAGCTTCCTTGTGGAAAAAAGGTAAAAAGACATAATGGAACTGTTTAAAGTTAAGATTTGTCTAGAAAAAGATTTGCAGCACCGCTTTAGCAATATCCATTCAAAATTTTCTCTCTCTTTCAAGATGGTGACTGGAGGAATTATTTGCTGAGAGTGACTACAGTCAGGGATGGTGTGTCAATGGAATATTGAATGGCAGTAGGCATACCATAGCAAGCTTTGAGAGTTTAGTGGAGAGCTGGGATTAGATCTGAGGCAAGATTATTTTTTCAAGATGGCAACAAGAGAAGATATTAGTCTGTAGTGCAAGCTTTTCATTTGATTGGGTTTTATAAGTTGAAGATGGTAAAAGAGGAGGTGTTTATATCTGGAGGTCATCTGTATTAGTAGCTGATGTTCCTCCAGACTAGTTTTACAGGGGGAACTGAACTGATCCAAGCCAGCATCTCTTCGATCCCTAATCTTGTCTTTGTTCAATATAGGAGAACTCTTTTCACAGATTGCTATCAATGGCAGAAATTATGTTGGGCTTGCCTGAAAGATTGCAGGGATATTATGCCTGTCAGCATTCTGCTGAAGGCATGCTGGTGTCTGGCTGCTCAGTGTGGCAGAAGTGGAGCATTTGGCAGCAATGTTGAGCAACTTGACAGCAGTAGAGGCATGTGGCTGCTTGGCAGCATTTTACAGTACGATGATGCTTTCCTGCTTGGAAGTGACTCTTGGCAACAGCAGAGGCTTGGTGCCTGTCAGCATTATTTTGAGGATGGGCATCAGGGCTACGTGTGGCTTCAGAGATAAGAGTTTGCCGGTCCTAGTATTGCTGGGTTATATCGATCAACATGGGATATGGCTCATCAGCATGCTCATGATTGTATACCTTGAATACAGGTCAATCAAATGGTGCTGTTGAAATCTTGTCTCAGTGCTCAAAGTTGTTGGTATCTAGATGGGCAGAAGGAAGTTTAAACTCAACTTGGACAAGAATGAGTGGCTTTGTATTCCTGGTTCTTCCAGAACTATGGATTTTCCATCTTTAGTTCATAACGGGGTCTTCCCTATTTATTTCCCTAGCAGAACTAGTGTGCAATTTGGCAATCCTTCTGGATTCACAGCTGGATTCATCAGGTATGCCAAGTGAACTTTCCCTAGATCAAGAGTGCATTTTATGTCTTGGTTACCTCTTATTTGTACTATTTCAATACACTATACTGTATTGTAAATGGGCCAGTCCTTGAAGACATTCAATAATAATAATAATAATAAAGTTGGAAGGGACCTTGGAGGTCATCTAGTCCAACCCCCTGCTCAGGCAGGAAACCCTATACCATTTCAGACAAATGGCTGTCCAGTTTCTTCTTAAAAACTTCCAGTGTTGGAGCATTCACCACTTCTGGAGGCAGGTTGTTCCACTGGTTAATTGTTCTAACTACAATGGTCCAGAATGCAGACTGTGAACAGTTGTGACAGCACATTAATATCCTGTAGCATATCTCCTGCATCAGCTGCACTGGTTACTGTTACGTTTGTGCAATATCACCTATAAGCCCTTCATAGCATAAAGTCTGCCTTTCTAACGGATGACCTGTCTCTCGTTGTCTCTGCCTGTCTAGTAAGTCCTGACACATTTCAAGTCCTGTCTGAAAGAAATATTATCTGATGGGACTCAGAAGGTGAATCTTCTCCTTTACAGTACTTGCTTGCCCTTTGCAATAATATTTCCATCCCACCCCTAAGTTCGAGTTGCCTCAAACTTGCTGTTATTTAAATGGGTCCTGAAGATGACTTGTCTCCAGCCACAGATTAGGTGAGATTTATGCTCGTGACTAGATTTGTGTTAATGTGCTGGGTACTGTTCTCCGTTATTTTATCTTTTATTGCATTTGTTCTTGATTTGGCACAATCGAGAATCATTGTGAGAGCATAACACTTTCATAGTGGCCAACTACTTGTAGGATAATGAATTGTGAGTAGACATAAATAGGGAAAATAATCACACTAATCCATTGGAAAAAAGGGATGATGGAATTAGATCAAATATTTGCCTATAGATGTAGGAAGATACAGGATTATTTGGGGGGAGGAGTTTTAATTATTAAATAGAAAACCAACACACCTAAAATAAATGCCAATGATAAGCTTCGAAATCGGAAAAAATCCACTGTTCTCAACAGGCAATTGTATGTCAAACAATGAAAATCTCAAGGATGTCCCTGACAAAGACAGTTATTTAATAGTCTATAAATTAGCTTGAAATAATATGAAGGAATACAAAGATTTCTTAAAATAGAAATCAGCCTTGGAGTAAAATTCTTATCACATTAATTTTATCCCAAATGCTCAAAGGAATTATTCTGGTCCATTTGCCTACTTTTTCTTTAATGTGTATTAAAGTGGGGGATAAATTAAAATTTACTAGTTCAGAAAGTTTTCCAGAAATTTTAATAACAAGAGAAACAAAATAATAAAGAAACAACCTAAACTCAAATTCTTAGAAGGGTCAGAATTATTTCAGGTCTCAACCCATTTACTCTATTGTGGAGAATAACTAGACACGGTACCAACTCCTGCATTAGCAAAATGAAATGAAAGATTCTGGTTTGTTTAAATGTTTGTCATCCTCTGCCTACAGAGTTGTGGTTCATGTACTGAGATACCTTTAACATTTTCAGAATTTCTAATGGCATAAACAAGAAGTTCTAACTCACAATTAAAGAGAAAAGAAGACGGCATGCTTGACATATTATGTGATGTAAATTTAAGGAGAAAGCACACAATATGTAATTCACCCTGAATCTATGGGTTAAACAGAATGTATATACAGAATAGAATATTTAAAACTTTTAAAAAAGCCATAATGATTCAAACCCATTTCAGAAATCTTCAAGAGATCTTATTTAGTTATTAAATTTGTATTTAATGATGTTCACAAACACTAGCTATGTGGAAAAAATGTACAATAAAATTACAATACAAATACAGCAAGTTATCCAGAATATAAAATTAAACTAAGATAAAACAGCAGCGACAAATTGATGGCTATATTTTATTTCATTCTCCAAAGAGTCACCAAAACAATTGAGTTTTAAAAGCTTACAGAAAGCCAGTGATGTAGGTGGCCAATCTGATTTCCAATGTGAAGTTGCCCCCACTGAGAATTGTATCAAAGATTTTCTCAGCAGCCAAAAAAATGGTGTTGCTGGGATATTCATTTTGCAAAAAGCTATTCCACCCACTAGAAATCTAAAATAAAAAATGAAATAAGCCTTGCAATTTTAGTCTAAACTGCACAACCCATGGTTGGAAATACAATGTACAATCTACAGGCCAAGGTAACTGTTAAAATTACCAATAGGTACTGAGGGATTAGTCTTACAGTTTAAGTATACAAAATATTTGCCAAACTGGGTAATATAAATCTCACTGGAAATAAGAGTAAAGCTGTGTTTGAAAAACATTCAGAATATACCTACAATAAACTAAGGATAATGAAAAAAAGGAAACAATTTATGACAGGTGTGGGAACTTCTATGAAGACAATCACAACCAGATTTCTAGAGGGCTATAAATGATGTTCAATGCTGCAGTGGTATTACATTGGGGGTACAGCCAAATTTTTCTCATCCATCTTTCAATCGTTCTGAGGATCTTTTGGGGAGATCCACATGCTGATTAGCTGGAATGGAAGGGAAGGCAAGCAACTACAGTATAATCCTCCTCCATACAACCCTCCACACATTTTATAATTGCCTGAAATTGCAGTGCAGAAATTCTGTCTTTTTGCCACTGAACCTTGGCATTGTGGTGCCAGAATGCTGAGAAGAGGGTCAAAAGTAGGTTACTGGGATTGCCAAGCATTGTTTTTATAACGATCAATCAGAAATCTATCAGGACCTTCTCCAATTCTATAGATCTGTAACAAATATTTGATCACAATGTATGAATCCCAGTTTAGTAGCAATTTAGTTCTTAGCTTAATTAGGAAAAAGGAAAATGAATTGAGAAGCAGGCCAGCCAATTTTATTTATTTTTATTTTATTTATTTATTCTGGTGGAGCTAAATTTGCATAGACAAATGAACGAGTCCTCAAACTGTAGTTAGTGATTATTAGAAAAATGCAATATAAATTTTAGAATATAAAAATGCATATATCTGTTCACAGTTGTAGAGAAAAACACTCAGGTTTGCAACATTCAATGTACTAAATATAAAGGAAATATGCAAATGAAATGGAGATTTTTGTCCTTTTTGTACTTAAATATCTAATAATAAAATATACTAAAAGTGGTACAAACTATATAGAGACTAAGAAAGACATGTCTGTGTACACGCACAGTTAGTGCAAAGCAAATTGTATCCTAATACACAATAATGCTAAATCTTTCAGACAGGAAGACTGCACACATTAAGCATTTTTGAAAAACAGTATCTAAATCAATGAAGAATACGTAAAAGGTAACAGATCACAGGAGAAGTCTCTGACAATGGTCTGAATTAAAACCCTGCATGGCTTTATGAAATATCCCACTTTATGGCCATGAAATCAACTCATTTCTGCAACGAAAAAGATATTGAGGGGTTATTGAACATTGGCAATTTTTATATTGGATCCGCTTGAAGTTATTTAACACAGCTGTTCCTGTAATTTCGACACATGGGGGAAATCCACATGCTCATTCTCTCTCAAAACTCACACTTCTGTCTGTGCAGCATGAAGGTCTGCAGTTACTACACTCGGTGGTGATATAAAACATCCAGAAAGACTGGCTCAAGATCTAGGGAAAGTGATTTTTTTTCTTCAACCACCATCTGTTCTTTTCTATTTACCTGCATTTTGGTGTTTCTGCATTCAAGGAGGCAATGTGTTTTGTGAATGCTAGCAAATATGTGCAGTTAAAGAACTGTAACCATTTATTACACTCTTGTGAATTAAATGTAGTATATGTAGAAAGAAGGGCAGAGAGAAGGGCAGAGATGTTTAAATTGTTTTTTGGAATTTCCCACTGCTGTGCAATGAAGTTTCACTGAATCATTTTATGCATGCTTTGCCTTCTACAAGGGTGCACCCAAGCAAGATTTTTTTCCAAACTGAAAAGGAAAAGTATATTCGTGTAAAGATATGAAGAATCAACACAATACATATCCTTCTGAGACACAAAGGCTGAGGTTTTATGCTAACCCTTTCCATTCTTCAGTATGTCTTTATTTCTTATTATTATTAGAAAGTTTGTTTCACCTTATTTTATTTTTTATTACGCAGTTATTAGATATAACCCATCTTCACATTTTCTCCCAAAATATTTCTAGATAATGGTTACATGAACAGCCAAGTACATTTGTTTGACCCCCTTCAAGGGTGTAATATTTGGTTTCCCTCACAGTCTTGTCTTAATTTCACTTTCCTGGCTTTAGCACAGGATGAGTCATGGTGCTTCTCTTGTGCTCAAAAGGATAAATATGTGTAGGCAGGTATACTGAGATTTATGATTTCACAACAGCTAGACCATATGACATTCATACTGATATAACATTCACACACAGTGTACGGGAGAAGCCAAAAAAGCTAATACAATTCTTGGTTGTATAAACAGAGGCATAGAATCAAAATCACGTGAACTATTAGTACCGTTTTATAGAACTTTATTAAGACCGCATCAGGAATACTGCATCCAGTTTTGTTCACCACATTACAAAAAAAGATGTTAAGACTTTTGAAAAAGTGCAAAGACTTTACTGATATATTTTAGAAAAACCTTTGGAGATGATTCCTAAACTATTGGGAAAGATAGAACAATACAGAAAAATGGCAGGACTGAAAATAAACAGAGAAAAAACCAAAGTAATAGTTAAAAACCTTACAGATAAACAAAAAAAACCCCAAGTGTCAGAAAAAACAGAATTGCAAATAGTTAAAAAGGTCAAATATCTGGGAATATATTTAACAGCAAGATGTTCAACGATAAAAGAAGATAATTATATGAAACTATTAAATCAAATAAGACTGGATTTGGAAAAATGGAAAAACTTGCAATTGTCAATATTAGGAAGAATTGCTACAGTGAAAATGAACATATGATCGAAAATCTTATTCTTATTCCAAACAATACCTATAAAACTTGAGAAAAAAATTATTTGAAGACTTAAATTTATTAATCTTGAAATTTATTTGGCAAGGGAAGAAAGCTAGAATTAAGATGAAAGTGTTACAAGATGCCAAGGAAAATGGAGGTCTTGGTTTACCAGAGTGGGTTTTATACTATAAAACATTTGCATTAATATTGGTAAAAGAATGGATAACTCTTTGAAATAAAAGGCTGTTATATCTGGAGAGGCATGATTTACAATTGGGGTGGCATGCTTTTTTATGGTACAGAAAAAATAAAGTTCATAAATATTTCCAAAATCCCTATATAAGAAATGCATTATTAACAACATGAGGAAAAATAAAATGTAAAATATATTGGAAAATTCCAGGGTGGTTGTCAACAATGGAAGCATTTGTACACCCAAATTTAGTGAACTTTGAAAAAATCTGGACATATAGAGATATTCTAAACTCTGAAGGGAATTTAAAATCTAAACAAGAAATGGAAAATCAGGGTATCAATTTATCATGGTGGGCACATTTACAAATAAAAGCTAGATATAATAAAGATGTTAAACTGTATGGATTTTATAAGGAACAAACTGTGTTTGATAAGACATTGTTAACGTCTGATGAGAAACTAATTAAGAAAATGTATAATTTTCTATTAACTTTGAAAATGGAAAGCGAACAAGTTAAACAATAATAAGATGGACGAAAAACTTTGGATACAATATAGAATTAGAAAAATGGCAAATTTAAGGGAAAGAAATTACAAATTGACAATGTCAACTTCCTACAAAGAAAATTTATATAAAATGTTTTATAGATGGCACTTGCCACCAGCAAGACTAGCAAAAATATTCAAAAACATGTCAGATAGATGTTGGAAATGTAAACATAAGTCAAGCACTTATTTGTGGACTTGTTTGGTGGACTTGTGACAAAGTAAATAGTTATTGGGAAAAGATACATGCCAGGCTAGAAAAGATGTTGGAAGTACATGTAGATTTTAAACCTAAATTTTTTTTAGTAGGTATAATGCCAGAAAAGACTAATAAACAATATATTTGATTTTGCATGTCACAACAGTGGCAAGAATTATATTTGCGCAATACTGGAAAAATGAAGGAATACCATCAGATGAAGAAATAAAAAAAAAAAAATACTAGAATGTGCAGAGATGGATAGACTGACTATGAGACTGAAAGAAAAAGAAGAAACAATATTATCAAACTTGGGACTTATTTTATCAATGGCTAGAGGAAAGAATAAAGGATTAGGAATTAAATATGTATTAGCGAATGTAAACTCAGACAACACATTTGTTGAAAAATTATTACTGAATGTATGGGGAAAAAACCAATAAAAACTTTTACAAAAAAAAGAATAGGAAGTTTGTCATTAATAATAAATAATAATAATAAATCCTTTATTGTCAAAACACAAAATGTGTACAATGAGATTGGCTGAGCCTCCCATCGTGCACCCCCCCATCACAATTCACAATGACAACAAACACACAGTCTTATTGCACTGTGTGAACTTATTGCACAATGCGCCGGCCCCGCAAGTCTGTATACGTGAAGTTATTTTCCATTCAGGAGTCTGACAGCCCATGGGTAGAAACTGTTCTGTGGCTGGCTATGCTTCTATATCTCCTACCCAATGGTAGGAGAGTAAAGAAGTGCTGACCAGGGTGTGATTCATCCCTGAAGATTTTTCTCACTCTTCTAAGGCAGTGGGCCCTAGCAATGGTGTCTAGAGTTATCAGGGGACAGCCCATGATGTTTTGTGCTGTGCTCACCACCCTCTGTAGTGTCTTTCTATCCACAGCTGTCGAGCCAGCATACCACACCATAATGCAATGTGAGAGGACGCTTTCTGTGGTGGACCAGTAAAAGAAGGTCATCAGTCATTGTTCCACTTTGTTCTTTCGCAAGACCCTAAGGAAGTGGAGTCTCTGTTGGGCCTTTCTGGTCACCTGGGTTGTGTTGATTTTCCAGGTGAGATCTTCACTGAGATAGACTCGCAGGAATTTAAAGGAGGAAACTCTCTCCACACACACACCCCCAATGTAAAGTGGGGCAGGTTCCTCTCTTTTCTTCCGGAAGTCTAACGGTGTTAGACTAACATCTCCTTTGTCTTGCCGATGTTCAGGTGCAAGTTGTTTTCTGGGCACCATGAGGATAGTTTTTGAACCTCCCCCCTGTACGTTGTTTCGTCTACACCTTTAATAAGACCCAATATGAACTTAATGATCGCAGTGGATGGGTCCGACAATACACAATCATGTGTGTACAGTGAATACAGGTAAGGACTGAGCACACAGCCCTGTGGCGAGCCAGTGCAAAGCTTCAGGGAGGTCGATGTAAAAATATTGTTTGCAGAAAAATAAAAGCAAATGATTTTCTTACAATGAAAATGTTGATAATTATGAATTAGGAGTTAACATTCTTTAAATTAAAAGAAAACAACAACAATGATATATCTCCTTTTTCTTCTTCCAGTTCATTTCTCAGGACAGAACATTATTATCCTAATTTACATGGGAATAAAGAATAAACTTGAAAACTTTTCAAAAGAGAAAAGGCAAAGAGATTTGTCTGTTTGATTGGGGAGGTAGATGTAATGTCATATTTCATCATTGCAGTATTAAAGTGGAAAAAGGCTTTTAAGTGTTTTTGTTATAGTTATTGATTTTATGTCATAATAGATGTATATTAGAGCTCCTAAGTTAGGCTGTGGAGACCTGGGGAAAAGAAAAAAGCTGCTACAGCTTTAGTATCACTACTTGTCATGTCAGATTTTTGAGACAGAGTTTACTTTCCTCCAGTGGTGGGATTCAAATATGTGAACAACTGGTTCTCTGTGTGGATGCCGCTTCCGGAAATCCATTCTGGGCCTGGGCAACAAAAAATTAGCTACCGGTTCTGCCAAAGTGATGCGAACTGGCTGAATCCCACCACTGCTTCCGTCTGCTGCTTGTCAATGAGTTAGTATCATATATTCACAATGTTATTTATTTATTTATTTACAAATATAAATGTTGCTAATCTATGCAAAAAATACATTCACTTATTTATAGCTCCAAAGATCTCCAGTAATAAAATATAAACTGTTGTATGAATAAATGATTTCTGCAATCTTACATTCTGGCATTGTATCTTTGAGATCTCAATGCTACCTTAGACATACAGAGTTGAAAAGAAAATAATCTCAGAGGGCTTAGACTTTATATTAAGCATACAAAAATTTATTCTGTAGCCATTTGAAAGTTCTATGAGTCATATGTCACTTTAAAAGACCCTGGTAATATGCCAAATCTGATAATTTCCCATTTAAATAGTGCTGCTCTATTACCCAGGAAGCATATTTTCTGATTTAGCTTTATTTAAATTTGTTCCTTTTCCCCAAACAGTGGATTAGTTCAGCAATACTATGAGATGGTCCCAAAATATAATGCCTTTCTATGACATCTGTTACACAACTGACATGATAGCATCATGTTGTTGTAAATTAAATGGTTATGAACAACTGATACTTGAAAGTAGAAACTATCTGTAATGGACATTGAACTATGTGAAGGTTGCTTGCCTTTTTATTTCACAAATCTTCTATATGTAATATGCATATCCTTGGATAGCATAGCTAAAGATAATGCAACATAGGTCTCCACCCAGAACAACAATAACAGAAAAAGGAAATCCTCATGGATCACCACTTAAGTGTGAGCCAGCAGTGTGTGCTGCAGCTGCCAAAGAAGCCAATTCAGTTGTAGGCTGAATTAACAGAGGGATAGCATCAAGATCACAAGAAGTGATAGTACAGCTTCATACTGCACTAGTGAGGTCACACTTGGAATTTTGTATCTAGTTCTTGTCAAGATGATATAAAAAAAGATGCTGTAATCCTAGAAAGAGTACAGAGAAGTTGAAGTAAGGGGTCTTCAAATTTGGCCCTTTTATGACTTGTGGACTTCAACTCCCAGAATTCCTCAGTTAGCGTGCCTGGCTGAGGAATTCTGGGAGTTGGTCCACAAGTCATAAAAGGGCCAAGTTTGAAGACCCCTGAAGTAAGATGATAGGGGACCTAAGATAAATCTTAAAAGGAACTGTTAAAAAGAAACTAGGGATTAAGGGTGATATAATAGTTTTCTTCTTGTATATGTTGGGCTGCCACAGAGAGATGAGGATTGGATTCTTGTCCAAAGTTCCTGAGGACAAGAAGCAATGGGCAGAAACTCCCTAAACTGAGATCCCACCTGGAACTAAGAAGAAACTTTCCTGACAGTGATACCAATTAACCAGTGGAATACAGTATGTTGCCTTCTGGAATTGTGAGTGCTCCATCTGTGGAGATTTTCAAGAAAGGTTTGTGCACCAACCATTTGTCTGGAATGATATAAGGCAAGGGTGTCAAACTGCTGGCCCACAGGCCAGACGCATCATTGATGCAACCGCGCCCCTCTTTTGCAGGCAATGGGGAAAAAGTTCCGATACGTCGCGCGACGTCACGTGAGGTCCCAAGTTTGACATGTCTGATATAAGGTTTCTTGCCAGGGGCAGCAGCTTAGACTAGAAGACCTCCAAGCCCTATGAGTCTATGAAATGCTTTCTGTCATTGTTCAAAATGTAATTTTTGGCCTGCCTCCATACACAAATAGGAAATATTTGAGAAGAAATGATATGAAAGATAAATTGGGAAGCTAATCAGTTAAAGAAATTAACAGAAAACAAAACTGTTGTCGAAGACTGAATTCGAATTATTGTTTATTTAATGATTATTAGTCATAATGGTGAATAATGAACACCATTTATTAGAAGTGGAATTTCCATGAAATGAGTAAGTAGGAAAATGGCCAAGTAGTGAAACAAATGAAGATTATTATAATGCAAATACTTTACAGATTATCAGTATTATGTGAAATTTAGAATATAATTTATCATATTTATCTGTAATGAAGACTAGTGTTTTGAGACTATGGTAAGGAAAGCTATGATTTTTTTTCCTTGTAGTCTTTCTTGTAAAGGGAGGAGCCTAGCATAGTATCTTAAATTCAGGATTATCCTCTTTTAGATAAATACTCAATTATTCTGAAGCTGACTTATGTTTAACCTGCATTTTACATGCTAAGATAATATTAGATAAAAATTAAATAAGACGTAATGAGAAAAAGAAATGTATGAACCTATTTGCAAAATCTTCTCACTCCATTTTTATCTGATCCTGGGATTTCTATTCCTGCCAACTGAGAATATAACTCAATGATAATTTATTTTACAGTTTCAGATATATCTTAGGAAAAGTCATTTATTTACCGTAATTCTTTTTGCTCTTGAGTACCTATGGAAGCAAAATAATGCTTTCTGATAATTAATATTTATGAAGCTTTGAAAACCATAGCAGTACTAATCTGACTTACAGTATCGCCTTTTTGTACTTATGCTTAAAATGCACATAGGTGATGCCAGGAACATCAGAGGAAGATTTCTAGGTTAGTGAAAAATAGAGAAGGTTATAAAGTGAATACAAGAGAGTATGTGTTTACAACAATCCCGCTCCAGCAGATTTCACATATACCTTATTTATTTATTCATCCCAGTATTTATAATGCTGTCTTAGAACAAATGCCTTCCAATATAGAAGATATAGAAAATATACTGTTTACAATTAAAATAATGATTGAAACAGTGAAAATCTGGCTTACTGAAAATACTTAAAAACAGACCGAAATGGAAAAGAACTTAAAGTCCATTCTTTAAGTTGCATGTCTACATATCTTTAGGGAAAGGATGGAAACCAATATAGAGCAGCCACCAAAAATGACATCTGAGAAGGACTTTTACAGCCATGCTTAAAATCCAAAACTTTAAAGGATACAGACAGTCATCAAATGACTTTGTCACACACTACAGTAATCCTCAACGTACGATTCCCACTGAGCCCCAAAATTCTCTTACTAAGCAAAACATTTGTTAAGTGAAGTTAGTCTCATTTTATGACCTTTCTTGCCACAGTTGTTAAGTGAATCACTGCAGATGTTAAGTTAGTAAGTTGCTAAATGAATCTGGTTTCCCTATAGACTTTGCTTGTCAGAAGGTCACAAAAAGGTGATCACATGACCCTGGGACACTGCAATCATCATAAATATGAATAGTTGCCAAGTATCCAAATTTTGATCACATAACCATGGGGATGCTGCAATGGTGGTAAGTGTGAAAAATAGTCATAATTCACTCTTTTTTCAGTGCCAGTGTAACTTTGAACAGTCACTAAATGAACTGCCGTAAGTCAAGGAATACATGTATGCACTGCTTTAAGTATTGGAGACAGATTTTAACTTGGGTCAGGAACAAATAGGCAGCCAATGCATCTGGTACTATATATGTATGTTAAATGGACTAACTAACTGCCACAACAAGCTTCTAGGTGATTATATTTTGTATCAGGTATTATTCCTGATCTAGCTCTGTAGGCAGCCCAGCATACAAAAAAATGATCCTAAATATAATTGAGATGTGAATGATTAATCCAAGCACTGTATATTCTCTACATATAGATTTAACTGCTGGCAAACTAGCATAAGCTGGTAAAATAGATTTCTGGCACAGATGCCTCTTGAGCTTCTGTAAATAGCATTGAGGCCTAAGCCATGCATGTGACCTTTTAAAAAAAGCATAGGTTATCTCAAGAAGGCTGGAATGTTTAATCCAAATTGGCACAGTTCTCATTTAATGGCACTTTCCTCTCACTTAATTTCAACTTGTTTATCATAAGTAATGAGAAAAGGAAGGAAGGAAGGAAGGAAGGAAGGAAGGAAGGAAGGAAGGAAGGAAGGAAGGAAGGAAGGAAGGAAGGAAGGAAGGAAGGAAGGAAGGAAGATCCACATGCTAATGTCTCAGTAAATCAAATTTCCGCATACTTTCTGCAAATGCTTCAAGCGGGTATTGAAATGAACAGAATATTGTAGATCAGATTGATGATCCTCAGTATCAGCTGCTTTCTGCATCCTTCCAGAGAGATTGGAACCACCATAAATTCTAGTTTCTTACAAATTATAATACCCAAATTTTCATTAAATAAACACTTATCATCATTAAGTCCAGTTTGTGACTTCAGTCAGTAGGAAATATAATGCCTACAGAAGTGATGTATGTAAACCTCTCCTTGTTTACTAGATCAGACTGCATGAGTCGAACCTCTTAAAATATTAACAACCTTCATAAAGCTCTGCAATTTGGTCACCATAAATATTCTGTTTTATTGAAAAACAATGCATTAAGCAACCAATGAAAAGAACTGAAATTGCTTAAAGGGAAAAAAAATCCTGGGCAATTTGAGGGATGGGAATCATCCCAGAAAATATTTTTAAGGTCTCAAACATTTCCTTTTGTCCTGAAAATATTCATAACAATTTTGGGAGTTTGAAGTCCACACATCTACATGCTGCCAAGGTTGAAAAACACTGAATTAGATTCATCCAGTTCTTTTTTTGCAGGAAATATAGTGCATTATGTGGAGAGATGTTGCTTCTGCATAGATGCAGTCTCCAAACAAACTGGATTTGAACATTCACATCTCATGCCCCATAATTGAGCCCAAAATTTCTGTTGCTAAGTAAAACAGTTGCTTAGCCAACAGAATTTTGCCCCATTTTACGATCTTTCTTGCCACAGTTGTTAAGGGAATCACTTCAGTTGTTAAGTTAGTAACATGGTTGCTAATTGAATCTGGCTTCCCCATTGACTTTGCTTGTCAGAAAGTCAAAAAGGTGGTCATATGACCCAGGAATACTGCAAATGTCATAAATATGAGTCAGTTGCCAAGCATTTTGATCATGGGGATGCTTCAATGATTATGTGAAAAAAGATCATAAGTCACTTTTGTATTGTAACTTCAAACAGTCACTAAATGAACTGTTGTAAGTTGAAGACCACTTATAACAGCAATCAAGTTATAAGTATATTGTTTCAGTTTCTTTGTAGATATAGATGAATATTTATCTGATAACACTTAAAATCCATAGCAAAATATGTAAGATAGATACATATTATTTCAAAGTTTAGATCAAAACAATTAAATAAGGCTGACTGATGACCAATTATACAGCCCAAAAGTGTGCATATGCATATGAAAAAACAGGTGGGAGAGCTTACCTGTGGGATTTTGTGAATATTTGTAAGGAGTTATCTCCACCTGTTTAGAAATATGATAAAAGAATTAAATACCTAATTCCTCTGAGACTGCAAGCAGCAGTAGAACTTCTTTATTCAGTTGACCTTTAAACTATGTAGATAATTCATATTACAGAATAAAACCGCTGTGCTTTTTAAAAAGCACAGTGGGAAAAATGAATTGAGCAAGCTATATTGTTGGTGTGTGTTCTCTACTTGTCTGTCTGTGTTACACATCATAGGCAGGCAAAAGCAAGGTTAGTACCAAATAACTAAGTTCAAAATGTAGCT
>NW_015387477.1:224706-264527 GCF_001527695.2 Protobothrops mucrosquamatus | reverse complement strand
TTGTTCTTCATCACAGCTAATTTCTCCTAAAATCAAATGAGTTCTCCTGGTGTTTTGATTGTGTTCATAGCATCAAATAATACTTATAGCAGTTTATTAATTGTATTTTTCTCCTTAGTGACATTAGATATTTGAACAATGCTGATTTATTTTTCCTAGCATATAAGCATCATTGAAGGATCTTTGGTGGGAAAAGGTCTAGAGCAGGGGTAGGCAACCTTGGCTCTTTTATGACTTCTGGACTTCAATACCCAGAATTCCTGAACCAGCCATGCTGAACTCAGGAATTCTGGGAGTTGAAGTCCACGAGTCATAAAAGAGCCAAGGTTGCCTACCCCTGGTCTAGAGTATCAACTCAAACAACCTGGAAATAAGGAGAAATTTTCTGACAGTGAGAACAATCAACCAATGGAACAGACTGCCTTCAGATGTTGTTGGTGCTTCATTACTGGAGGCTTTAAAGAAGAGACTTACTGTCATCTGTCAGAAATGGTGTAGGGATTCCTGTTTGGTAGAGGGTTGGACTAGATGACCTACAAGGTACCTTCCAACTCTGCTATTCTATTCTATTCTATTCTATTCTATTCTATTTTATTCTATTCTGTGCCGTGCCGTGCCGTGCCGTGCCGTGCCGTGCCGTGCCGTGCCGTTCCGTTCCGTTCCATTCCATTCCATTCTATTCTATTCTATTCTATTCTATTCTATTAAGAGCCAATTTGATATAGTGGTTAAGGTGCTGGCCTAGAAGCCAGGAGACAGTGACTTCTAGTCCTGATTTAGCATGAATGCCGGCTGGGTAAAAATATGTTTCAGCCCATGGATCTCACATAGTCGTGGGAAAATAGGAGATGGAGGGACTATTAGGTATGTTCATTGCCTTGATTCATTATAAAAATAATAAATGTGAGATAAAAATAAATTAATATAACAAATATTTGGATCACCTTTTAACTCTGAGTTAAGCCAACCTTAAAGATAGCAACTTTGTGTTGGGTTGTGGCCTTTTAATGTAAATAGCAGATCTGTTTAGATTATACTATCTGCCTCTGTGTTAGATAATGCCAGTATCAGATACAGAATAAATGCTACATTTTGCATGAGCAGTTTCAAAGGCTCGTGAATCATTAAATCAACTTCAAAGAAGCACTTAATGCAATATTTTTCCATTTTTATTACAGCTTCTAGTCAAAAGACCCAACCTACTAATTTAGGATATATAAATGGTTACGTTCTTTTCCTCTTTCGATATTCCTAAGAGAGAGATAGCTCAGAAATAACTCTGTATCTGATGCCATGAGCTATATCTCACTAAAGCTTATACCTTTTAATAAAATTTGTTTGCCTGAAAAAAAGGCTACCATATTTCTTCCGATTTATCTTCCCTCTTTTAACAATTCTTTTTTGAGATTGGACTGACAATGGCGGATTTTGATTACTTGTTCATATTAAAGAATGTTCCATAACATTCTTATGGAATGTAATCATTCAATATAAATATTCAGGACTGGTTTGTTCTGTTCTTAAAAAAGAATTCCCCGAGACAGCAGAGCCAGGAAGGCTTCCAGGATACAACTGTTGACAGCTAATGATTTATTCTCCCAGGCCAGGGGTAGGCAACCTTGGCTCTTTTATGACTTTCTATGCCTCTAAAACTAGCTTGCTACTCCCAGGAAGAGCAAGAAAATCCGTTTGCACTTCCTGCATTTTGCACACGGTGTTGAGAAAGGAGCTCTCTTGTCCTTAAACTACAAGCAGCCAAATGTTTTAGCTAGACCTCTCAGCTAACAGCCTGGTGACAGCCCTTTTGACTGCTGTTGACTAGAACCTCTTGTGCAGAAGGAGTTACTGTGAGCAACAGGAGAACTAGGAATATGTTTATTTCTTGAGGCTATTTCTGAGTTTTCAGCCAAGAATTGATCCTCCAAAGTAATTTACAAAGAAAAATATTATGCCATATGAAATGTAAAATCACAAAATTAAGAGTAAGAGGAAACCCAACTGCAGGTGAAAAATAAGTGAAAGAGTACGGCACGCTGGAAAGTTAATGGAGAAGTTAAGAAAGTTTTAAACAAGTCTCTTTTAGTAATCCACAATACAAAACAATATCTCTAACACTTAAAGCACTGAGAGCTTCTTTAACACTATATGCTGATATTTTGCTCTTCTGAGTCTTTCTTGCCATTTATATGAACAGAGTAACTAATATCCTGCCCTCTGCCCCCAACTCTCAGTAATAAAGACTGAACATCAAAAAAGATCAAAGCAAGGACAGAACAAAACCTGGCAGAAGAGGAAGGTTTAGAAATACATTATCATCCCCCACAAAACACACACACACACACACACACACACACACACAGTGTTCTCCCCATCTCCCTTGAAGTCCCCTAACAAAAGGGATTGCTAAAATTTTATTAGATGCATATGCAAGATACAATTTTGCTTTTTGACTGATGTTCATGTGATGAATTGAGATGTGTCTACGTGTGTGTGCACGCGTGTCTGTGTGTGCACGTGCATGCAGGAAGGAGGGGAAGCCCTATACTTTTGTGCTGAAACTTGTCCCCAAAAGTTTCTAACCATCTGACCATATTGGCAGGAATGTTTTATTGGCTGTTTGCACTTTCAGCCCTCACAAAGAGTTTGAGGTTGGCCAAGCAGTTGTCTGAGAAAGATGGAGAATGATGAGACAGTCCAGAGAATTCCAAGAGATTCCATGAAAGAGATGCTGAAGCTCTGTGAGGAGGAAAAAGCCAGGGGGACAGGATGAAGCAAGTTGCTGCCAATGGAAGAACAGACCACCCAAAAGCTTGGCAAAACTGCTAGAGGAAAAAAAAGAGCTTTGCTCCCATTTCAAATAACCTGGCACAGAGCCAGACATAAGTTGACTTAGCTTCCCAATCAGACAGTACCAAGTAGTCAGACAAGTCTAGAACAATTTCTGAAATGTTAGGTAGGTAGCTGTGCCCTATGTATTATCATTCAGGATCTGAGCATGTAAAATGTATACCTCCTGGACCTGCTTATCTTCCAGATATGCTGGGGCTGCTATTAGTAGTAGTAGTATTACCATTACTACTACTACTACTACTACTACTACTACTACTACTACTACTATTACTATTACTATTCATCACACAGATGATCAGACTGGGTTTGGCATTTTTGTATCCCTATCGAGTCCTTACCAAGGACCTGGGATAGGCAGATCTCGATGTTTGATGGTGTTACAGATATCATTGCAAGATGGAAGTTGCCCCCACCAAAGCCTCCTTTAGCAATTGACTAATGGCAAATTTGTCAATGCCAATGATGTTCAACTGGTCCTTCAGCTGTTTTGGGTTTGCACCCAAGGCACTTATTACGATTGGTACTACCTTGCTTGCCTTTGCTCGTCGTTCTATTTCTATTTGTAGGTCTTTGCATTTTGTTATCTTCTCCAGTTCTTTCTCTTCTATTCTGCTGTCTCCAGGCACTGCCACGTCTACTATCTAGACTTTTTTTGTCTTTCTTATCGACAATTGTCCGGAGTGTTATGTGGCAGGTGCCTGTCTGTTAGGATTCTAAAATCCCAGAGCAATTTAACTTTTTTGTTTTCTATGACTTTCTCTATTTTATGGTCCCACCAGTTCTTGCTTGCAGGCAAATGATACAGTATTTCTTGCAGATCTTCCAATGCATCATTGTTGATACTTTGTCATGCTGCTGCTAGTAATCAGTCTGTGCGATCTTCTTCCAGCAGCTTACCAGGTGGTCCACTGTTTTTTCAGCTTCTTCGTATAGGCAGCACTTAATGTCTGTTGCTGTCTTCTCAATTCTGGCTTTGTATGCATTTGTCCTTAAGGCTTGGTCTTGTACAGCCAGAATTAGTTCCTCAGTCTCTTTCTTCAACTTTCCTGTTCTTAGCCATTGCCAGTCCTGTCATTATCTGCTTTCCCTATTTTTTTAATGTATGGGCCATGTAGTGCTTTGTCTTCCCAAGCCTCCATTCTGTTGGTCCTTCCAGTAGTCAGTAAGCCTTCCTGATATACTACTTCAGTGCATCTTCTTCATTGTCCTTCAGATATTCTTCCAAAGATATTTTTTCTTCTTCAACCATCCGATGTACTTGCAACATTCTACACCCACCTATTTGCCTTGGTAGGGAATAGAATAGAATAGAATAGAATAGAATAGAATAGAGCTGGAAGGGACCTTGGAGGTCTTCTAGTCCAGCCCCATGCTCAAGCAGGAGAACCTATACCATCTCAGACAGGTGATTGTCTAGTCTCTTGTTAAAAATCTCCAGTGATGGAGCGCCCACGATTTCTGGAGGCAAGCTGTTCCACTTGTCCTCACTGTCAGGAAGTTTCTCCTTAATTCCAGGTTGCTTCTCTCTTTGATCAGTTTCCAACCATTGTTTCTCGTCCTTTCCTCTGGTGCTCTGGTGAACGTGACCCCCTCTTCCTTGTGGCAGCCCCTCAGATACTGGAATACTGCTATCATGTCTCCCCTATTTCTTCTTCTCTTGATGTATTCACTTCTAATCTTTTTCTTAACTTTAGTGTGCTTGATGTTTTTTGATTATCTTTTCTAGGATCTTCCCAGGTATTGATGTTAAACTGATTGGTCTGTAGTTTCCTGGATCTGTTTTTTTCCCTTTCTTGAAGATGGGAACCACATCAGTCCTTTTCCAATCCTCAGATACTTTCCCGATGCTCCAGGATTTATGAAAGATGGGGTGCAATGGTTCTGAGATAATATCTGCCAGCTATGTCAGAACTCTGGGATGTAATATGTTGGGTTCTGGTGATTTATATTCGTCAAGGTCAGATAGGTGTTCTCTTACCATTTTCTATTTTAATTTTTGTTTCTAGTATGTCTTTTGCAGTGGTTTTTTTGGTATGATGGGCTATAGTTTCTTTTTGTGTGAAGACTGATGCAAGGTATGAGTTAAGCAGCTCTGCTTTCTCCCTGTTGCCTGTTATTTCCTTGCAGTCTTCTCTCTTTAGTGGCCTACAGTTTCCTTGACTTTTTTCTTGTTGTTAATACGTTGGAAGAACCTTTTTTATTATTCTTGATTTCTGTTGCAAGTCTTTGCTTGTTCTGAGCCTTTGGTTTCTTGACTTCATCTTTGCATGTTCTGGCCGTCTGCTGATAATCAGCCTTAGTTATGTGCCCCTCTTTCCATTTTTTGTATTTGTCCTTTTTGTCTTTCAGTTTGTCAGAGAGATCTTTGTGCAGCCATGCTGGTTTCTTCTTGAGTTGTTTTTCTTTCTCAATGGTATTGTGCTGGTCTGGCTTTTATGACAGACTGGGAGAGTCTGTCAATGTCATTGCGTGAATGAAGGGCATGATTCATTGTCATCGCTTTTAGTTCTGCTTGAGTTCAGTCCACTATTCAGCTGTGTATCTAATGACTGGAATTGCCCAGGTGTTGATTGCCTTGATGGTATTTCCTCCATTGAGTTTGGACTTTAAAATATTTTTCATTCTCTTGATGTATTCACTTCTAATCTTTTTCTTAACTTTAGTGTGCTTGATGTTGTCTGCTTGAAGGATACCCAGGTATTTGTAGTAATCATCCTCATTCAGACTCTTAATGTTATTTCCATGGAGCACCTTGATTCTTTCAGTTTTCACTATTGTTTGATAGTGACTGTGGCACATTTGTCCAAGCCAAACTCCACTGCAATATTTTGGCTATATATACAGAAAGTGTTGAGCAGCGATTCTATTTCAGATAGAATTTTTCCATACAGCTTCAGATTGTCCATGTAAAAGAGGTGGGAAAGTCTGGCAGATGTTTTTGATGTTTGATAGCCGTGGCCTGAGTTATTCAGTATGGTTGACAGAAGAAACATAGCAATGACAAATAGTGGTGACAGTGAATCTCCTTGATATATTCTTCTCTTGATATTAACCTCTCCCAGTCTCTCACCATTGACTTGCAGCTGTGTCTTCCATTGTGTCATCGATCTTTGCACAAACTTTCTGATGTTTCTATTGACTCCTGTTATTTCTAGGCATTTGATTATCCAATCCTGTGGCAGAGTCTAATGACTTTTTGTAGTCATTATATTGTTATTGTTATTGTTATTATTGTTATTGATCGCATAGTCAGCCAGATGTTCAGACTGGATTTGGTATTTTTATCTACAATCTTAGATATCTTACAAAGGACATAGGATGATGATGATGATGATGATGATGATGATGATGATGATGATGATGATATACCACAACATGAAATCACAGCTGCCAGGTACTATTCCCCCCCCCCATAGTTGTTCTACTTCTGTTTTCAGATCTTCGTATTTTGTTATTTTTTCCAGTTCTTTCTCTTCTATTCTGCTTTTTTGTCTTTCTATCGACAATTGTTAAGTCTGGGTCTGTTATGTGGCAGGTGCTTGTCTGTATGAATTCTAAGAGCACTTTGGCTTCTTTGTTTCCTAGGGCTTACTATTTTGTCGTTCCACCAGTTTTTGCTTGTAGGTAAATATATTTCTTGTGAATATTCCAAGGCACCATTGTTGCCGCTTTGTCATGTTTGCTCTTTATAGTCAGTCTGTGCAATCTCCTTGCAGCCGCTAACTATTATTTATTCATTTATTACCACCTTTTTAATATGTAACTCAAAGCAATGAACCCAGTTAATGTTCCTGTTGCTTTATCCCATAACAACAACAACTGAAAAAGAGTGATTGGTCCAAAATCACCCAGCTGATTTTCATGCCTAAGGCAGGCCTAGAGTTTGCTGGTTTCTAGGCCAGCACTTTAACCACAGTTCCTCAAACATTATCATATTTTAATACTGTTTCCTCTTTGAATATTTGTTTATTTTAATCAGATTTCTAGTACATAATACATCTTTGCTATTCCTGATTGTCGGGTGTTTCCAAGCCCTGTGAGTCTCTCCTATCCTTCCTCCAAATCAAGGAAGATAAAATGTCTTCAGGTTTCATCATGGAATTTGTATATTAGGAAAGTACTGGATTCCAGTTTAAACTTCTCTTTGACTAATAACATTTATCCATAGGAGTTCTAGTTTGCCATTAGTTTTGCATGCTTATTTCTTCCTCTGATATGCCTAAAGCTTCCTCATTAGGCTGATTTCTCTAGCAACCTATATTCTTCTCCACTTTTACCACTGTCCTACTATCATCCACACGAATTGGGGAAGCTTATAAAAATATTCACTAAGAATCCACATTAACCTGATGGCAATAATCAATCAAGATAATCATATAAACAGATTATTCTATACATTGATGTTTCACTGTACATCTTGCTAAAGTATTCTGCTGCATGTTAACTTATGTCTTCAATCTTGTGCTATTCTGCCTTTATTACAATGATTCATACTATTAAAACATAATGGTATTTCAGAAACCTCTGCAGAACTTTTTTTCCCCAAGCAGTAGACCCTGGCTAGTGACTATACAATATCTTTCCACAAAAAGAAGCTGCAATGGATAAAAGGAGATGGTCCTTTAATCGAACTCTATTTTAGTCTTATCTTTGTTATTCACCAGGCTCTTGGGTCAGAAATAAATCCAGCAAGAACTGGAGCGATATGTGAGCAAGGGGTTGGGCACTGGCAAATGACAAATTGGGTAACTATTATGCCTTATCACTGCCATAGCGTTAAGCAGAAAGCCAATGTAAGTTATAGTTTGATCCATAGGGCTGAACTGATTAATTGTAGAGTTTAATCTAAAAGCTGACTTTATAAAGTAAGTGGGAAAGCAGGAATTTGGTTAGATATTTGTAGAAGTGGTTCAGCATGCAAGAGGGGTATTTATAGCAACCTGGACCTTCAAAGTCTATTCTGCATGTGCTGACTTGAGAAGGATATACTTAAAAGGCAGATGTCAAGATAGGAAAAAAAAATAAAAGTTGCCAATAAATAAGGGGTTGTACAGTACATAGTACTATCCCAGACAATATATTAGCATTCAAAAATACATGGATAAATCCTGAGTTTGTTTGATTGTTAATGTACACTAATCTAAAAGCCATTACATTGCAGCCAGTTTGGGTGATCTATTTTCTACTTTTTGTTTAGCAAACTGCAGAGGGTGCTTCCTTTAAGAGTAGTGGCACAAATCTAAGGAACTGCTGGAGATGAACATGCCAATCCCACTGGAACCTCAGTGCTTCAATTCCCCAATCCATCAAAAGCATTGAACTGAAATTATCTTCAAACCTGCTTATCTGCAAACTGAGGGAAAGAAGCAAAAGCCATGCCTCTGCCCCAGTCACCCTTACTCCCTGTAAAAAGTAAATATAAAAACTGGTCCGACAGACATTCCAGCCCACATAGGTAGCTTAATGTTCTGTGCACTGGTCTGGCTGAAGGCAAAACAAACCAATAAAACCCCAGTAGTTCTTACGAGGGGGAACTGAAACAGCTTCAAGCCATCTTGCCTCTTGAAAGATCTGAAGACCAGGAAATGATAAGAGCAATACAGCAGCGGTTCCTGCAATTAGTAGAATGGATCATGCCACATCCCCACTGCAGCATGCTTTGTTTTTTTATAAGTTTACTGCAGCTTCAAAGACATTGCAGCTGAAGCAGAAGATCTCAAACACAGATTGTCTCATGGGATTAGAGAGGTCTCAGGTGGATGTTGAATTGGTACAGCAAGTGTTCTCATAGGCAATGACAGAAGCCTCTCTCCAGAGCAGGGAGATGACTTCACTGTTTTTACTTTCTCCAACATCAGGAGATGAGAAAGCAGTTTGCTGGTAGAACTGAGTAGGTAGGCCAGGGAAATCATGATTACACTTCCTCGGTTGGAAACTACTATAGCAGACAAGGAAAGCTCTAAAGCATTGTGCTTAAGAACTGGCCTTATTTGATGTGCTGTTTTTGGTGGCTTGTCTACTTTTTCATGTATAATATTTGCAATTGTAAAAGAAAAAAAAATCTTACAATAACTTTGGCAAAACGAATAAAACTCTGCATGTATAATTTTCTTTACTGAACAAACAGGGGCAGTGAAGAACAGCTTTTCATACAAGGGCTATTTGGTGGAAAAAGGGAGCTTGTATTTTTTGCTTTCTTCCTTTCATCAAATTCTGGAGTATAGGAAGTACAAGGAAATCTCTTGAGATTTAAATCTAATAATATAAAATCTTTGTAGTTGAGCAGATTTTGTCCCTTGCAGGCCTACTGTTTACATATTATTAGCGAGGTCATGACGAACACAATGCCCGCAACATAAATGTTTTGGTTAAAATGCACGCAGGGCCATACATGTTTTGAAGAAGTGTGACATTAGAAAAGTAGCCTGTGGTGACTAGTTTACACCGCTTGTGACTTATGTTTACAGTTCTTATGATTCTGTGAATTATGACCTGTTTATACAAAGTTTATGACCTATCAGAAGAAGGGAGTATGGTGTCTATTGAGTAATATTGGTTAGGTGCATGAGTTTTCCAGGTATACTGTCAATAAGGATATAGTGCAGTTAGAGAAGGTTTAGAGCAGGGGTAGGCAACCTTGGCTCTTTTATGACTGGCTCAGGAATTCTGGGAGTTGAAGTCCACGAGTCATAAAAGAGCCAAGGTTGCCTACCCCTGCTTTAGAGGAAGCCAGCTACGGTAAAATGATAAAGGGGGATAGGGATGGAGCAGCTTCCTGTGAGGAAAGATAGAGATATTTGAGGTTTTTTAGTCTAGAGAGGAGGTATAATAGGATGTGAAAAGAGCCTTGGGAAACAAGAGGAGGAGAAACCGCAGACTAGACAACAGACAGACAAAAGATATCTCTGCCCACAGAGAGAAGAGGGGCAATGGAAAATGCCTCAGAAGGGCCCTTTATAGTTCTCTGCAAAGGAAAAGTAAAGGAGGGGAGAAATACTTTCATAATTGCAAGATTTTGTTACTGTAGCCTTACAATAAAGGTAGAGTTAATATTCATGGTTTTGATTCCCCCCCCCCCGGACTACTTTGAAGGGCTGACAGGAGGAAACTGAGAAAAGACATGTTTGAGGTGTATAGTATAATGCCTGGTGTGAATAAAGTAGATAAGCTATTTTCCCCATCACCCAGTGAAACTGATCCTGAATCAGGACAGAGAAAAGGTTTTCTTAAAAAAACAAAACAAAATACGTAATTAAAGTTTGGAATTTGCTACCATGAAATGGGATAGTGGCTACCAGCTTGGCTGGCTTCAAGAAGGGATGAGTTTGTGGAAGTTTTGTAGATCAATGCTATTAAACTGGATGGCAGTGAAAGACATCTGCTGGGAGATCCACTAGATTTCCATATGCAGATGATTGGCCTCTGTGGGAACAGATTCCTTGACTAGATGGGGCAGGGGACTGATCGAATTGGTTACTGCCTATGTGCTTATTCTATGTTATGATGGAAATCATTGAGAATCTTTTTCTTGTTGTTGTTATTGAAACCCTACCCATTTTCAATTTAATTTTTTTTAAAAAAAAGGCCAGAAAAAGGCCATTTTCATCAGTCAAGCGAGATCTTGATGCAAGCTTCTTGGCTTTTCTACCTGATTCCTGGCAAGCTTCTTTTAATACTGTCCGATGTTCCAAAATAGTTTGCAATATGACACCGGGGCCAGGTTTTCAAATGGAGAAAAAGCTCCTGAATGAACTTCAAGTAGCTGTTTGGGTCCTGGCCATATTCTACAGTGGGAAGCTTTAAGATTAGTTGCTGGTGAAAAGGAACTATGTTTAGCATGTTATAGCTAGTAAATCTTTTATATATTTCCCATTTATATGTAAGACTTATTTACGGATTTAAAATAATTTTAGTTTTCATCAGGAGGAAATAGATCTAAGCAGTACAATATTGAACCTTGTCCCAGATTGACATAGAAATATTTGCAGGTTATGTAGTTTGATTAATATCAACCTGGAAACAAAGGATGCATTTTGAAAATCTAATTTTTTTATTCACAGAAAGGAGAATCACTCTTTTTAGGAAATATAGTTTCGTGGGAGTTAGCGGGAGGGAGTTGACTGGGCAGAAGCTTGTTAACAAGTTTTTCAATCTTATATAAAATTACTTCATGTTATTAGTTTATCTTTGTATTTTATATATTAATCAAGGTTATTAGTTAACTATTTTTTTAAAAAAAACTATGGTCTGTGCAAGAATACAACCTACGTTTTGCATTGCATTAAGCAATGATTTATTTCATACTGACTACTGAATAAATAACAATGCTTGTATTCATATATCACATTAAATCAAATCAAAACAAATTACATTATGTGTTAAAGTGATCTGTGACTCTAGTAAGTCTCACACTTGCTGTTTCTGTTCTAATGTGTGGCAATGCTGTCACTTTGTTCCTATGAGATTTATTTTACATATTCAGTGAGCATTTATGTTGACTCATTAATTCATTTTTTCAACTTGACAATACTGATGCCAGGAAGTCCCTTTGGCATAAAGAAATGGTGAAGTAAAACCACAAAATATATTTCTTTGGGATTGATGAGCAGAAGGATAAATTAGCTTGGATGAAATACAGCCTGAGCAAAAACAATAATTTAGAATGAATACATTAATCTTAATGAAGCAGATATGTGCCCAGATATCTATTTATTAACAAGATACAGACTGATGTCCATTACCTAATACTTAGTCTTCACATTAAGTTTTCTCTTAACATGGTTATTCAGGTTCTCACGTCTTTTTAAAGATCTTTTAGTCCACTGGGATGCAATTCACATCAGAATACAGTGAATATGTTCTTTCTTTCTCTCCTCTTACAACACAACACCTTGACTGTGGCTTCCTTCCATGGAGCTGGAAGTTGTACTTTATTTCTAAATAGGAGATGCTTGGACTAAGCCTACTTACAATGAAGTAGCCTGAATTTTTACCAATCAAAAGGCACTAAGCAGTTAATGCACTTCCTTCTTCTTAAATGTTTTCAATAAAATAAAAAAGACAAAAGCCCCAGCAGAAAAATATGGGACAATTCTGAACAGAAAACAATTCTTGAATGCGGCAAGGCAATTGTATAAAAAGTCCAAATAATTGTCTTGCCATTTGTAGAATATGGCCCTCTGACTAAGTTCTTAGGCTTCAACATGTTTATTTATTTATTTATGTGTTAAATAAATAAATAAATAAATAAATAAATAAGTAAGTAAGTAAGTAAGTAAGTAAGTAAATAAATAAATAAATAAATAAATAAATAAATTTATAGGTCTCCCATCTCACTATCCAAAGTGACTCTGGGCAACTTACCGTACATGTTATTAAACTTTGAGCACTACTATTTTGGGTTTATCTGGATACCCAGCTAAAACAATCCTTTCTCCCTTTGCAATACGTCTTCAGATCCTGGTTATTGTCATCGCATTACCTTCATGTATTCATACCACGAATTAATCTTCTTGGCCTTGACCTCTCCTCCCTCACAGCAACAACCCTGGGGCACACCTATATCAACCCCCCCAAAGAGGCGCGTTTAAATCCCACTGTTTTCGAGGGAAGGAAGAGCTTATGCAGCCGTTTGCATCTCTCCAGATGCAAATCGGCGGTACTTAAAATTGTGTCACTACGCCGGGATGGTCCCCTAGGCTCCATCACTGTTAAGTTTCTTTTTTCCCTAATGTTGTGAATGGGCTTGAACTACTGCAGTTCCCGCTTTACTGCAGAAAGAAGACGCCTCAGATTCCGGACTTCCCTCCGAGAGCCGCTTTTAGGCCAGGAACCCGCCTTCTTCCTTCCCTACATCTCGCGTGGGAGGGAAGCTTTCCTGCGGCTGGCCAGCATTTCCGTTGAATGGCCGCCGCGAGGCGCGCACCGGAGCCTCCCCGCGATAACCTGCAGCCGGGCTGCGCTTTAAACTCGAGAAAAGAGGCGCCCTCCGCCTTTGCCAAGACTCCTGCAAGGCGTGTCGCCGCCGCCGCTACCGCGCCCCGGCGCTCTTCTCTTGCCTTTCCACCAGGGGGAGCCGGAGCCGGCCCTTCTTTTTCTTCTTGGAAGTTTCCTCTTTCACACGCCGGATTCAAGGAGAAGAGCTCCGGCCGGCGTCCCAGGGAAAGGCGAACCCAGCTCTCTCCTCCTCGGTTCGAGGCAGACGGGCTCGCCTTGAGACGGAACGGCCGAGGGCACCGCCGACTGAGGTAGAGGCTGCGTACGCTCGTCCTGCCGCCCGGTACCGCGCGTGGTGACCCTGGAGAGCGAGAGAGCGAGAGCGAGGGCGCAGGGCTTGGTGGACTTGCAATGCCGGCAGAGGCGGTCCAGCCCCGGCAGAGCAACGAAGGGTAACAGAGAGGGACGAGGTAGAGTGGACGGAGAAGGAGGAGGAGGAGGAAAGCCGCGGCTCGGGCTTAACCCTCGCAGCGTTTGAGGCGGGGGGGGGGGCATAGTTTAGGGGTCGCACGCACGTCCTCCAGAGGAGCGCGCGCGCGTGCATCTTTAGTGTCCGCCGGCATTACAGCGGCGCTTGGGACGAGCCTCTCCGCATCCGGAAAGGGGAACATTTGCGTAGGGAATCTCTCTGTTGCCAAGCTCCTGGAAGATGGAGGGGATGGGGTGGGGGCGTCTGCCGGTGCAAGGTGCATCCCGCTCTGGCCGACTGCTACGCTTAGCCGGCCGCGGCAGCTGCGGCACCCGGGGGAGATGTATGCGGCAGCTTCTGACCGCGGCGGCTCCTCCCCCTTTTTGCCTCCTTCCCACAGCAGGCCGACCGGCTGGTGTTGAAAGCTCCTTGCCCAGCAGCACGAAAGTAGCCCGGTTCCGCCAGCTCCACCATGACGGCTCCCGGGACGCTAGGTAAGTCTCCGCTGCTTGCTGAAGTAGGCAGCCGGGCTTGAGCGCAGAGCTCCTTTGGGAGGGCGGGAGCGGATTGCAGCCACACCGCTGTCCCCGCCGGGACGGATGGAAACCACGCTGGAGCACCTGCAGAACTGCTCAGCCCGGGCAGGAGGGAGGGAGGGAGGGAATCCCCTTCCCGGGCTGAGGCTCCCATCGCTTGACTGCGCTCTCGCTCTCTATATCATCTTCGCCACTTTTTTTTCCCTTAATGGCTTGTAATATAAAATATTCAAGCTGTACTATCTCGCTCGATAAATGGTCTCGGATTCGACGTCTGGAAAAGGGAAAGGAGCGAGCCGAGTCCGAAGAGATTAAATGGAGGACCAGTTCATCGGCTTAACTTTTTTTTTCAAAAAAAAAAAGGCAAAAAAAAAGAAAAAGAAAACACAGTATATACAGTATGCAGGCATTGTTTCTTTAAAGGAAGAGAGAGAAAAGTATCTTTCAAAAACGACATGCAGTTTATTTAATCATTTCAAGGCTCTTCCAGCATCTTGTATTTTTATTCAAGATAAATAGTCTCCTGCTATTATTAAGCAACTCATTTCACTCCGTGTTTTGAAGAATATACTTTGCAGATCGTTAATTTGGTCAGCATATAGGAGGAAGCAGATGCAGTGACATCATCAGATTTAGCCAGCTTCAGTGGTTCATGAGTACTGCACATCACAGCATCCCCTGAATTTTCTCAGTGCTCACCAAATTTAATCTGGGAAAGTTTATTTGCATGTGTTTGTGTGTAACAAAGTGTGGCCTGGAAATACCAGCTTCTTTCTTATTTCATTAGCTAGCAGATAAGACCGGTTATAGTGTTGGGAGTATATATGTATGTTTGTACATACACAAATGCATCTGTGGTATAATTGCAGCAATAAAATCAGACCTGTGTTATGAAGTTTCTCTTTATCTAGTAAATAGAATATGTATGTATAATTCTACATAGAGCAAAGAATTGTACTTTAAAGTTTGTGTTGTTTGTTGCTTACCAGAGGATATTACTTTGAATTAGAAAATTTTTACAGAGATAGGAATAGGAAAAAAAAATACATTAGGCTCATCATAAAGAAATATGAAAGTTAAAATGCTTTACTTCCTTATTAAGTATCAGAATAAATCAGTATTTAATGTCAGGAACTGTTATTAGGATGAAATTAGATGTCGGTCTGCAAAAAAAAAACCCTTTGGAATTGTTAGACTAGAATTATTAGATTGTTTCTTAACTCAGCAAATTTATGTATTAACAGCTGTATTATGTTTGTGGAAATATTGTATACATCTGAGGGAAAAAAATACCAGATCAAAACTATATCTGATTAAAATTAATTTTGGTTTTGTTTCCTCCTGAACAGAAGACTTGAAGAATAATCCAATCTATTTTAAAAATCTATTTTAAAACTTTTATTAGGGAAATTAAAGATCTCATTTAACTCTTTCATTAAAATGAATGAGACTTTCAGCTCCAATTTTATAGTCATTTAAGCTGAATGTAATCACATTAGCTGAATGTATTGAATGAATTGAATATAATTCATTTATTATAATTAAATTGGATTTAAATCAAATTTAGTTGTTTTTGTGGGTTTTACCTGTTTCTTGCAACTCTTGAAATATGGTGCTTGGCATATCAGTTCAAGTCCAGATGTTGCATTTGACTCAAATAAGTTTGCATAGTCCTGCTTTAGGAGCAAGGTGCTTTCATTCAAAACAAATGGAACCCAGTTCCTGTGATAGTTGTTTGATATAATGAATAAAGTGAAAATGACTGGAGAAAAAGATAGGCCTGGTTTATTAAATTTATGCTGTATCTTTCCTCCAGGAGTTTGAGATGTTATTCTTACAACAGAACAGCTCTCTTAGTTATGCAGGGTTAAGAACAGTGGCTAAGCAAAAAAGCAGCATATGTTAGTTCTATTGTGTGTTCATTATATTGGTAAAGGAATCTCTTGGGGAGCAAGAGGGAATTAGGATTAGTGATTAAATGCATGTCACGATGCAAACTTCATTCCTTAGGATATTGTGTGTGATATTGTGATGTTGGAGCTTGCATAGTGATAGGTTTCATAATTTCATCATTATGGTAAGGAATAGATGCCCATTCATATCGGCCTCTTTAACACATATCTAAAAAGAGAGCTATTTGATGAAGTCTTTGAAGCACTGGGCTAGAAACTGGGATTCCTAAATCTGCCTTATGTGCAAGGCCAACTTTGGACCAATCACTACTTCTCAAACTTGGAAGACGATAATGACAAACCAGTTCTGAAAATATTGTCAAAATTCCAGACTCAAATGAACAATTTTTATTAATATGGAGAAGATGGATTGTTTATATTCAAAAGAAGCACAGAGTGGTGGAATATAATTTAGGCTTTTAGTAAACTTGTTTTTCTTTTTTTTTAATATATTTTACCTACTCATGTAGAATAATATACTTTGTGGAGTTAGAGATTTTAATATTTGTTTGCTTATATCTGAATATTATCCTGGGATTAGGTTTGGGAAGTCCGGGGTGGGTGGGTGGGGGGTGGTTTTTTTTTTTCTCACATAGCATTGTGATATATTTGTGATGTTTTTCTTATGATGAAAATAATAAAATTTTATAAGGAAAAATTCCAGGGACTTTTCCCGGCCATCACCCCAAGTCAAGACTGACTTAAAAGTACAACTTCCTCAACTCCAAATCTTATACTCGAATAGCCAAGTGTAAGCCTTCCATCCTTCCAAGGTCAGTAAAATGAGGACCCAGATGGTTGGGGCAATATGCTGATTCTGTAAACCGCTTAGAGAGGGCTGTAAAGCTTGAAGTGGTATATAAATCTACGTGCTATTACTATTAACCACTACACCCTACTACATTCTGTTTTCTGTAAATCTCATCACTATACCCTACTACAGGGTGTAGTGATGAGATTTACAGAAAACAGAATTTCAGATCTGTAACAAACTAGTTCCAAATGTTAATGTAAGCAGTTCTGGGCTTACACAAATTGGTAAACCTAAGATTTAGTTCAAGAACTGTATATGACAGCAGGTTAAGATAATAGCATGCAGATGTTTGTTAATTGCAATTTTTGGCTTGTATGTTTTGCAGACATACACTTTGAATGACCCAAAATGCCCACTCATTTTTTCAGCTCAGTTTAGCCTTGGATCTCTGGTCCTAGGTAAATAGCCTTTACTACATTACCTTTAAAGTACTCTAATGGATTTTGTGCTGTGTTCTGATTCTTATTACATAAAGGTGCAAAACAAGGAAAACTAAATATACTTTATGCTGTTAAATATTTCCTTAAATAAATATTTTATTAACTGTAGAAACAGTGACATGAAGCATTGAAATACTGAAATAGCCATTGTAAATGTATGTAGAGTAGTAGGGTGTAGTGGTTAATAGTAATAGCACGTAGACTTATATACCGCTTCACAGTGCTTTACAGCCCTCTCTAAGTGGTTTACAGAGTCAGCATATTGCCCCAACCATCTGGGTCCTCATTTTACTGACCTTGGAAGGCTGAGTCAACCTTGAGCCGGTCAGGATCCAATTCCTGGCAATGGGCAGAGTCAGCCTGCAATATTGCATTCTAATCACTGCGCCACCACAGCTCTTAAGATGTTGAACTGGGACTTTACAAGGTTGTGATGGGAAAAAATTGGAAGACAGCATGTTGAATACATTGAAGCTCTTGAAGGAAAGAGGCAAAATAATCAAACAAATAATCCACGTTGGATAGCCACCATGATGTCTTATTTCTGCTGATTTCAATTGTTTCTGAATCAAATTCTAAAGAAAAGATGATTCCCCAGAGTAGTATGGCAGCACATAAAATCAGCACTGAATTGTGATTATTCAATGTAAATCTACATTCTTCTCAGTTGTTGCATTTTGTATAGAAAAGGTCAGTTGTTTTCTTAAATTTAATTACATGCTGATTATGTTTCTATAATATTGTTAATTTAGTCATGCGCTCTCTAGTCAGTTGACTCACACACACACACACCCCATGTGCAAACAATACAGGGTTGGAGACAATTTCAACACTCCTGCCTGGTGCAGTTTCCTGTTGTATTTTATCAGTTCGCAGTAGTGCAAACAGTGTTGGCACCATCTTTCAGTGTTTGGGCATGTGGGCAGCATTGGGAGGGGTTATCCATGCCCACTTGTCTCAGACCGTTTTCCATCCTCTTTGTGGCTTCAGGGGAAGCATAAAGATTATAACCAGGGCTTTTTTTGTCATAGAATGCCCAGAACAGAGTTCTGGCACCTTTTTTGGATGGAACCTTGTAGGGTAGGCAAGGCGGGTTTTATGACGTGTGAGTTCCGGCACCTTTTTTTTTTTTTTTTTACAAAAAAAAGCACTGATTATAATAAACGTAAGTCAGAGTTCACAAAAGGGACACATTTTCCCAGGGACTATTTTAAGGCTTTGAATTTGTCTAAGTACCAAGAAGGAACAGTTAAGCTGTGGTAAGCAGCTTGCATGATAGAGTTGATGGAAGGGAGAGGGTTACCTTAGTCCCAAATGGAAGCCTGTTCTGGACCTAGGATAGTCACATGACATGCTAACACCTCCCAGACCTACATAAGCAGATCATGCAAACAGGCATTCATCCTTTTTACATAACTGCAGAGGCTTTTTGAATTGCATCTAACACATTTAGCACTAAGGAATGAATATGAAAGCTGGAAAGAAAACATTTCATTAGAAAACCTTTCACAGGAAAATTTAAAGCTTACCTAATTTTAGTAATTCCTGCTGAGCTATTCAAGTCTTTAAAATTGGTTTATCCATATAAGAAAAGCATACTACGATGAATAGAAAATGGAAGAATTTAAGGTAAAAATGTGCTTTTTTGTAAATTATTAGAGTGGTGTGAATTTATTACATTTTATATTAGTAAAAGGAATAGCAGAATTATGATAATTATCTATCCCATTGTATGTTTTTCATAGCAGAAATGCCCAGACAATTCGCAAAGTTAAACATGTCTGAAGTTGATGAATCCGTGCGACTCTTAGCTGAAAAGGTTTTTGCCAAGGTTCTTCGAGAAGAAGATAGCAAAGATGCCTTGTCTCTTTTCACCGTGCCTGAAGATTGTCCAATCGGGCAGCAAGAGGCCAAAGAAAGAGAACTTCAGAAGGAATTGGCAGAACAGCAATCTTTGGAAACTACCAAAAGGTAGGTTTCACGGGGTGGAAGAATATTTAGTAATGAGGTTTGAGGTCTGCTAAAACAGTTGTTTGATACCATCTGATGTAATATGTGAAGTCTTGTCACTCTCTAGTCCTGCCATTGGCTTTCGTATGGTTTTAGTCTTTTTTTGTTGATGTATTCTTCATTGACTGGTAATGTGTTATCAAGTTGCTGTCTTAACAAATACTATAGATATATTTTCTCCATGATGATCTGTCCTTACACTGGTCTTTCAGATCTTTTCAACAGTACATCCATTGCCACGGTAACTGAGTTTATCCGCCTTGATGCTGGTTGTCTTCTTCTCTTTTCTGTGACTTCTTATTTACGTGAATAAACCCACTTCTGATTTATTCAGTTAAACTAAAGGTGGGGAATGCCATTTAGAAATGAAATCAACACCTACAGAAAATCTAAAAAAGTGAGCAAATCATGAGTCCAATTGATTCTACTACTTATGCAGCTTATGTGCAAGTATGAGCCTACATAACTTCATTCTTTTTTTCATCTTTCCTGCAGATACCCATTTGGTAAAGGCATATTAAGGTGTTTTGTTTTTTTAAAAAAAAATTGCTCTTTGACTATTGTGCAAAGTTCATACTTGTTCCTAAGATTCTCTGTCTTTCTCACCAGGAATAGAGGACAGATAATCAACAAGCAGCTGTAGATGGCCAAGACATAAATACGAAAGATGTTTATGGGCATCACACAATCAGTCAAATGGTTCCTTCTAGTTATGTTTCCTTCTGTCACAATATTTAGCAAGTTAATTAAACAGAAGTACTGCTTCTTAATGTGGGGGAAATGACTTCAGTTAAACAGTTTACATTGCAATACTATCAATCTTGAAATAAGCTTACAAATATTGATCATTGGATAAACATTGTGACATTAAACATTTGTACTGAAGTCTCAAAAGAGCGTTTGTCTAACACTCTTGCAAAGTCAGTATAATTACCATATTTTACAATCCTTAATATTTTCCATAAATACCTTTTTTGAACATTTCTAATGAGATTTCTACATGAGACAGAAGTAACATAGTGGGTTCATGAAATAGAAAAAAAAAGCCTTTTGAATAAAGAAATGTGTGCATTATTTTTTTAGAAGATTTCCAGAGCAAAGAGAGTATTGTTGCCTTAAATTGATGTTTTGTTGACTTTAGATTGTGTATTATGTATACCTAGGAAGAAAAGTTTCAAGATGATTCGATCCCAGTCCTTGTCATTACAAATTCCATTGCAAGACTGGAAACCTCCATCAGCTACTCCGGCTGTGTCTCCTCCTACTCCAGTTCTTCCAGGTGCCTTTCAGTCTATCCAAGGGACATACGATGTACCAGAATTTCAAAGAGTTACAATTAGTGGGGATTACTGTGCTGGGGTAAGCCAACAGACAGATTATGGCAATGATTTTTTTCCTTATAAATTTATTATTGTAGATATAACATGAAATTAAACTATTATTTTATGATGTCAGTACTTGCTTAAGCAGCCATGGGAATTGTGTCCTGGTCAACAGCTTTGTTGCGGTGAATAAAGATATAATATGCTACTATACAGAATTCCAAATGATACATTTGGAGTACACAATTTGTCCTGTGGGATTCCTGTAGTAGTATAAGCCAGCCTTTATCTTTGCTCTCTTCTTCATGTTAATCCACAACTGGAGGCATGTACTGCTAAACAACATGACTAGACATTACCTAAAATAGGAAGTCCAAGCATATTTTCCATAGTGACATATATTGGCCTCGTTCCATTTGCAGGATATTATTACTAGGAATATGAAGTTGGAGTCAAATAACTAGAGGTCCAGAGGCCCCCAGCTTCAGGTAACAAATAGGATATTACATCTTCACTTGTAAGATGTGTTGATATGAAGTAACGGTGTTCATTAAACTGAAAGGATCCTTTCTAACAAATCCTCAGAAGTCAGATATCAGCCTAGACCTGAACAGAATTTCTCGAACCATTAACTTCAGCCAAAGTTCTGGAAATATGTTTTGCAATTTACTATATTAGCTGAGATCTTAATCACGTTGTTTAAAAAGTTATATTTGAAATCAGTGGATCCTATCTCTAATTCTCATCTCACTGAAGTGATAAATCTTAGCCAGACAACAGATAGAAGGTGGATAATTAAATACCCATCTGTACAACATTTTCACACAAGATATTTAATAGGACATTAGTGAGAAGCATTCTGTCACAATTTTCTAGCTTTTTATATGCAGGGAATTCCTTTGAATGAAGGAGCATTCCGTGAATTGACTCCCACTTGCATTCTTGAGTAATATAGCCCACATGCAGACAGCTGCTTTCCACCCCAGAGCTGGCAGGAAATCTTGCCTATTCTAAATAGTTATACCCCCGTAGTGGCACCCTATGTCTCAAATATGTCTGTGCTCCACTGTGTTCATGCAACTTTAACACAAGCATTCTTTTTTTTTTTTACAAATATTTTTATTCTATTTCATAAACATTAAAATGCAAACTAACATAAAGGGAAAATAGGGAGGGGAATAATAGGACAAGTTAAAAGGTGACAAAAAATACATCAGATAATTTTTAAAAATGACTTCTGACTTATTTCAGTACAAAGATAACAACCATTCTGCAATTGAAATGAATGTTCAATATTTAAACTGTCTTAGAATGCTAATTATCAATACTCTAGAACAGACATGTCAAACTCGCGACATCATGTGACGTCGCACAACGTATCAGGACGGTTTTGCCATTGCCGGCAATGGGGCCGGCAATTTGACACCCCTGCTCTAGAAAACCAATATGCATACCTTCTTCTCATAATTTTAATCTAACATATAATAACTGATCAAATATGTCTAACCATGTATTTAAAAAATTCATTAGTAGTTACGAAGGTTGGCTATCTTAACTGAAATTCCAGCCTTGCCCAACATCATCCAGTATGTGAACTTATTTATTTGTTGTTCGGTTTATATGTCTGCCCACTTATTGGCTGGCAGGTACAGTAAAAATTGATTACTTCATGAACTACAGGCTTTTTTTTCTGTTCTACTGTTGACCAATTTAACTTTAAAGCTTGCTTTGAAACTATGAGTGGACTGGTTAACTGTTTGGCCTATGAATCGCTGGCAGAGTTAGGCTATTTGTAACTCTTAAGTTTAATGCTGCTAAACAGATGGAATTTGAGAATTGGTCAGCTGTGAAGGTGAACATAGGAATTATAAATTACCTTTAGAATGTAAGAAGATGAAGAATGAATCAGGGATTACTTGGAACTGCATAGAAAGGCAAGTCCTAACCCCACAGGCTATAGAAAAGGGGTGTCAAACTGCCGGCCCACGGGCTGAACGCGTCATGACGAAACCGCGCCCACCCCATTGCCAGCAATGGGGAAAAAGCTCCGATACGTCGTGCGACGTCACGTGACGTCGCGAGTTTGACATGTCTGCTATAGAACCTCAATAGCTGAGCCTTTTCAGTTATACACTAATGCTGTCAACCAGGACTTTACACTAAATTAATTGGTTGATCAATTTTTTTTTTTTAAAAAAGGTGACTGCAAAAGTTCTGGTCTCTTTTGCAACCAAAAGAGAACCAGAGCATGGGTAAGGAGTTCAGGGACGAGATGGGAGGGAATTATTCCATGGAAAAGAGGCAGAATTGGAACCACAAGATTTTAGTTTAAGCCATCCTTGGGCACTGTCCCCTGTGGGAAGATGGTGAGATAGAGGCTATGGCATGTTTTTGGAAAATGTTTAGTGGGCTGACCATGCACCAGGCAAGGAGGCTATTGGGATTTTCCTGTAGTCTGGCAGAGGTGTATTGCTTCAAAGAGAAGCACACTTTACTTCCAAGTACATTCATTGTGGATTAGGATTATGCTTTTAATTATTAACTGTGTAACCTCTCCCTTTAGGTTACAGTTGATGATTATGAACAAGCTGCCAGAAATTTAGCAAAAGCTTTACTTATTCGAGAGAAGTATTGCCGCTTTGCTTACCATCGTTTTCCAAGGACAACAGCACAATATTTATGCAGTATGAAAAATGAAAAGTGGAAAATTGAAGATGAAGTACTTCCAGGTAAATTATCTCTAATTAAAAAATAATGCTTCGATTTCTGTCCGAATCCCACCATTGAGCTAATTCATAGTTTCCTTAAACCTTGGTTTGTTAAACAAAATGTCATGATCCAAGTAGTATTTAGCTTTAAAGCATGTCATTTCTTAAAACCATAATTGTACTCAATGACAACAAATGAAATTATTAATTTTTTTTTCAACATGTAAATCTAGCCATAGATATTTATTTACTTATTTAAGCAAAATAAGCACTTAAAAAGTGGTAGAAGTTCTAAAAAACACCTGCTGATATATTTTGCATGCATAAATTATAGTATAGTATAGAAATCTGAAATCTGTCTCCAGCACAATATTTTGTCCATGAAATACCATGATATAGCCAAAGCTTGTTCATTAAATTGCAGTTGGATTACTGATTGTTCAGAGCTTTCAACTCTATTTTATAAGCCACATTCATGGAACAAGCTGAGCAAAAAGCAAACTAACCAGATAATGGTTTTAAAAAGATGGTAACCTGGAATCAATTAAGATTTTAAAATATATTCAGTCTGATTAACACATGAAAAGACCTGTTATATATTTTCTTCCTTTCAAATAGAATTAGTTATGGATCTCTAATTAACACTCACCCATCCATACCATTTCCTCTTCACGACCTGTTTTCCTTGTTACCTTCTGGGAGGAGGGGGCTTCGTGGTATCCGAAGCAGAACATCCAGATTCAGCCAGAGTTTCATTCCATACAGCATTAACCTTGCGAACTCTCAAGCTTCCTCCTTCCGTTATATATTCAAGATGGATAATATTTAATGTTTATTTGCTACGTATATGTAGGGATGTGGGTCTATACATATTTTGTTCATAGTATGTTTAGGTGTGTGTCATGTATGTGTTTCACTTTGAGAGCGGGCAACTAAATTTCATTTTTGATGTGTGCCTTTGTGCCCACAGTATAAAAATGACAATAAAGGTTATCTTATCTTATCTTGATACTCATAAAAAAATCATGCTGATTTCTAAGGACATGGACACAGACTAATGTAAGCATATTTTAGTAAATATGATATAGATAGCTGTAGGCAACTGCTGTGCATTACATTTTTAGATAATGCAGGAATTTCCTACTGTATCAACAAAAATAAGTTTATTTGGTTTTAGTTTTTCCCCTATGCATTAAGAAGAGTTTGACATGCCAAAATAAAACAGTTAATGGTACTTAATTTAAGCAAGAAAAAATACATTCTGCTATATTAATGTGGAGATGCAGTTACAGATATTAAAATATGGTATCATTAAGTGAGAACTTAATTCCCCTTTTTAAATCTTTGGAATAGTGAATACTTTTTCTATATCCTAACCAGATTTGGTTGGCCCTTTCTTGGACTGAAAGGTGAAAAATAATCTTAAATATTAGAAGGGTCTGCAGGGAGGGGCAAGGGGAACAAACAATGAAAACAGCACAAGCTCTGCCTCTACAGTGTATCTGCCATGATGTGAAACTAACATGTTGCTATCATTTGATACAAGTGCTAATACCTCTTTAATTACTTTAAAATTGCTTCTAAAATTTATTTGGGTTTGAAAAATATATAGAGAAAATGACTGCTTCAGAGCTAGCCCTCTTACAATATGGAGCTGTATGTATTTTTTTTCTTCCTTCAATATATGAATACACTTTGTTGCATTGTAAAATGTAGTTAATAATAAACCAAATCAATGATTTATGTAACTGCTGGATGGTACTCCATATATTTTGGTTAATAAATATCCTTGAACCACTTAGTGTGGAAGCAAAACTACTGTTTCATAATAAGACCAATATGATATAGCATACAGTTCTTTTTAGAAAAGCTATTGGTTACTAACAATTTAATTTCCAGTTACAATAGAATGAGTCTGTATTTTAAATGATGCTAGAATGTTGGACCTTGATGTTTTACAGATTTCCATCCACCACCAAAGGAACTGCAGGATCCTTACAATCTTGATGACTCTCCGGGGAACTTGGACTATGTTGTAAAGATGAAGGAAGGCATCTTTTTAGTTTTTGAAAACAAAGACATGATGGAACTTTTTGAACCACGAAGTTTGCCTTATCCTGATCTACAGACCTACACTCTTGACCTCAGCCATGTACTGGCTCTTATTGCCGATGGCCCAACGTACTGGTTCTTTTTAATTTTAACCATAAGGCTAGGATATTAAATACTTTATTAATCATAATGCTGCAGTTGTTCTTCAGCCACTTCTGTTTGATGAAGTTCTAGAACCCTAATCCTATACAAGTTTATTTAGAAATAGCTTTAATCTGAAAATACATTATTAGGTGCATGTAGAGACAGCGGAAGAACAGTATGGGTTACATCTGAGTTGTGGTAGTAGCTTAGGTTAACTCCCAGCATTTTCTGAAAAGTAAATATAAATAAATGTTCCTTAGTTAGAAGAATGGAAATGACTCATCGAATGTGAAACAGTTGTTTTAGTGTGAAATAGTGCATTTTGAACCTGAATTGGAATGCTTCAAATTTAAAACAGTTCTAGTTCAAAGTTAGGACATGTCAAAAAGATAAGATGGTGCATACAACTATGAGATCAGTCCTGCCCCTTTTTTACATACAGGGGACACATTTTAAAAAGGACTTGTTTCACTTGTGTACTCACAACTGTCTTATTTACATTTTGAACATTGTCCATGGAGTCGCGATGGGTCAGACACGACTTCGCAATTAACAACATTGCAGAGGTCCCTGACCTGTATTACTTATATATCTGATTCCCCAATAAATATCTGTTATTTAATATAAAACAATTCTTTTCTATATAACAGGGGTCCCCAACCCCCCGGTCCATGGACCAGTACTGGGCCACGGCATGCCAGCAACTAATCTGCACAAACAAGGAAAGCTCCATCCACAGGATGCAGGCAGCACACAAAGCCACGCCCCCTCCGATCCATAAAAAAACCTCTCTCCATGTAACTGGTCCCTGGTGCCTAAAAGGTTGGGGACCTCTGCTATATAACATAAAAGTATAATTAACCAATGATGATTCATCTTTCACAGGAAAACATATTGCCACAAGCGGCTTAACTTTCTAGGATCTAAGTTTGGTTTACATGAAATGCTAAATGAGATGTCTGAACTAAAAGAACTGAAGAGTAACCCTCATCGAGATTTTTATAATGTAAGAAAGGTAAGTGAAAGATTATGCAATTCTTCTTCTTCATTTTTTTACATCTAGTCTCCCCAATCACTGAAACTGTCTTGTCGTATATTAAAATGTTGTGGTATCCATTATTTCTTGTCTTGCCTTCTGGTGCTTTGGAAAATAAATTGACTCCCTATTTCTTGTGGCAGCCTTTCAAATACTGGAATACTGCTATCATGCCCCCCCCCCCCCAGTCCTTCTTTTCTCTAGACTGGCCATTCCCAAATCCTGCAACCGTTCTTCATATGTTTTAGTCTCCAGGCCTTTAATCATCTTAGTTGCTCTTCTTTGCACTTTTTCCCAAAGTCTCAACATCTTTAGTACTAAGGTCTTCTAGTAATCTAACACAGGGGTCCTCAACCTTGGCAACTTTAAGACTTGTGGACTTCAACTCAGCCAGCTTTGTTGGCTGAGGAATTCTTCGAGTTGAAGTCCACAAGTCTTAAAGTTGCCAAGGTTGAGGACCCCTGATCTAACAGATGCCTCACTGGGTCTAGTACTCAAGGAAGAAAACGAGAGATATAGAAAAACTCCTGTTACGATTGAAAGGGTTGTGGGGAGAGGGGGCGTGAAAAGGGTTAGTCTCTCTTTTACCTATATCAGTTCCTCCAGATCTTCTGTGGAAGAGGCGGAGCCTCTCCTAATGAGCTTTTTCAAGCTTCCTCTTGTATAAGAGGGAGAATTAGACACAGAATTAGAGAACTAGCAACAGGTTTGCCTAATTTTTCTTCCTCCAGTCATTTCCCCATTTAATAGATTTTGGTAACTTAGGCCACATGTAGAAATCTAAAAAATGGTCACAAGAGAAATAATTGATATCATTGGAGAAAAGGGGAGGTGCAAAGATAAGTAAAATAAAGCATTCTATGTAGCATTTTACTTTGAATGCTGACTGTATTTTTATATTTTATTTTATTTATATAGGGTGAACAGAATTGCTTATTATAGTGAGGAGAAATAAAGACTAAGAATAAGGGAAATAAGCAAAAACAGGCAGGGTGGAAATAGTGAATTCTGCAGGCACTAAAGGAGATTCTTATATCTTAAAATATCTCTGTTAAGTCTCTTTCAGGACTGGCCCAGATGGTGTGCAGTTTCATGTTTATTGACTATCACAAGAGGCTAATAATGTTTAGTACAAGCATTGCATATGAGCAGAGGGGACAGAGTGACCTTGCTTGGGAAGGAATGATATAAACATTGCCCTCATAAGATTACTCTGAATTCTAGGAAGTCCTTACTGTGACTGATGTACATACAAGTTATAAGACAAGCCCAGAATAAACTATCCATAAATCATCCAGTAATAAACAACTCAACAAGTATTTGAGGTTGCTATTTAGACCAGAGGTAGGCAACCTCGGCTCTTTTATGACTCCTGGTGCATAGCTGAGCATAGCTGGCTCAGGAATTCTGGGAGTTAAAGTCCACGAGTCATAAAAGAGCCAAGGTTGCCTACCCCTGATCTAGACTGTGTAGGTGTAACAGGTTTTTTTTTCTCCAAATAGATGAAAGCAAAATAATACATCTAAAATGTTCTGTTATACATTGTAATGCTATTGTAGAGACCTTTCAGATTTCAAATCAGATTATTATAACATACAACAAGTACATAATAAAGGTAATCCTCAACGTACAACCATTTGTTCAGTAAAGGCATTTTAAAAAGTGACTTATGACCGTTTTTCACATTTACGACTACTGCAGCATCCCCCTGGTCACATGATCATTTTTTTGGCTTTTGGTAACTGGCATATGGTTATGGTAGTTACATTGTCTTGTGATCATGTGATCACTATTTGTAATCTTCCCAGCTGGCTTCTGACAAAGTGAATTGGGAAAAGCCAGATTCGCTTAACGACCATAAAGTTCACTCAACAACTGCAGTGATTTACTTAGCAACTGTGACAAAAGGGTCATAAAATGGGGGGGGGGAATTCACTTAACAACTGCCTTGCTTAGCAACAAATTTTGGGCTCAGTTGGGATCATAAGTCGAGGATTACCTATAAAATAGCAGTCAGTTAAACCAATTGAAAATCTGATCATGGAAAGAGTGAATTGTGTATTTATAGTATCTCATTGTCTCAGAATTACTGTCACTTATAACTAGAGTTGCTGATTGCTTCTATTGCTAACCTAGCAATATATGTCAAATGAATGAACATCTTCAGTCTTCAGAATCTACTCTGAAAGATTAGAGAACCTTTTAATAAGAATAATAAGAATGCGATAGCTTTGTAATATTGACCAATGTAAATCTTTCACCATAGCCTCCTCCCTCCCTCCCTCCCTCCCTCCCTCCTTCCTTCCTTCCTTCCTTCCTTCCTTCCTTCCTTCCTTCCTTCCTTCCTAAATTTTTATGGTGTCCATTTCACTGATACAGCAATTCGGCTGGCTTACAATATAATGAAAAATAAAAAAGGCCATAAAAGGAAATTAAAATTAGGTCAGTAAAATAGGAAAGCTAAAAACCAAGATGATAGGTGGCCTGGAGTGGGGATCTTCCCTACCCCGTCATCCATCCCCAATACAACATGCGTCTGTCAGGGTCCCAAGGCAGGCAGCAGAGCCAAGTTTTCAGGTTCTTGGGAAGGAGTGTGGAAGTGGACCTCACCTCCAGTGGGAGAATATTCCAGAGGGCAGGCGCCACAGCAGAAAGGCTCTTCTCTTAGACCCCTCACCCATCTTCCACCCAAAATTCCTTGGTTGATGGGATCCAAAGTAGACCTATTTCAGTGAAATGAGTGGGGACCCATGCAATAAAGGGCTTTAAAGATAAAGACCAAAACTTTGAGTTGGACACGGAAGGAAATTGGTAACCAGTGCAGCTTGTGTAACAGCGTTGTCATATGTGCAGACCTCCAGAACTTTCTGCAACACTGCATTCTGTACCAGTTGTAGCTTCCAAATAATCTTCAAGGGTAGCCCCATGTAGAGCACATTGCAGTAATCCAACTGAGAGATGGCCAGGGCATGAGTGACTTCGCAGGGCCTCACAATACAGGAAAGAGCAAAATTGCTGCACAATACAAAGTTGTGCAAAGGCTTTCCTGGTCACGGCTGCCATCTGCTCTTTGAACAGGAGTTGCGAGCATAGAAGAATTCCCAGATCTGGGGTAATGCAACCTCATCCAGAGCTAAAGATGATAAACCAACAGATCCACAGTCACTCTGTCTTACCGGGGTTCAGTTAAAGCCTGCTGTTCTCCATCCAGACCCCCACAGCCTCCAGGCACCACGAGAGGATAGCTACAGGATCACTTAGATCACCAGGAATTGAGATAAAAAGTTGGGTATCATTGGCATATTGATGATACCTCATCCCTTGGTGTTGGACAATTTCGCCCAGAAGTTTTATGTAGATATTAAGGAGTGGAGAGAGCACCAAGCCTTGCGACAAGCCACAAAGAAGCAGTCATGTACTAGACCTTTTGCTCCCTATCAACACCAATTGGAATTGGCCTTAATGAAAGGAGCTAAATCAGCACAACACTGCAATGCCCAGCCCCAAATCCCATAGTTGGCTTAAAAGGATAACATACTTTTTCCATCACCTTCTCCCTCCCTCCTTCCCTCCCTCCCTGTATAATGGTGGCACTGAATAACCTGTGAGAAGTGATTTGATGCGTTATGCCCCCAAATGTTTAAAGCACAATTCCTAAGCAGTATTGCCAATGACCATAATGCTAGGATTTGTAGTAGAACTAGGGGAACTGGGTTTGTTTAGCCCTGACAATATAACAGCACACTCAAATATCCAAAGAGATGTGTAAAGCAGAAGATAAAACAATCATCTTCAGGTACAGACAATTTTAGCTGAACCTTAAAAAAGAAAAATGGGAGAAAGTCAGCAGGAAAACAAATGATTTAGAACAGAGGTCCCCAACCTTTTGGGCACCAGAGACTGGTTCCGTGAAGAAAAGTTTTTTCCGCGGACTGGAGAGTGTGTGGTTTTGTGTGCTGCCTGCATCCCACGGATGGGGCTTTGCTTGTTTGTGTGGCCCAGTTGCTGGCATGCAGCGGCCCAGTACTGGTCTACAGACCGGGGGTTGATTTAGAAGATGGTGAACTCTTCTTTGCTGAATATTCTCAATTCAATTTGGATTCCTGCTGTGACAGGTGGTTGGACTTGATAACTTAAATGACTCCTTCCAGCTCTGTGAATCAGTGACATTTTGAGAGCACTTGATTGCTTCCACCTATCCTGAAGTGTAGTTGATGAAATGAAATGACATTATTTTCATTTGCTCAGGGGACATTAGCTTAGTTGGAGAGAAAATTAGTTTGAGCATGCAGTCGGTTAAATATGAGTTTCTATGCTGTAGTTTTTCTTTCTGTAACAACTACTATTATCCAATCTAAGAATTTATATGTTCAGTGTTGTTATTTATTTATGAGTTATATTAATTATATAGCCACCCATTTCACAATTGTGACTCTGAGAGTGAAAAGATTTCCAACTAACCAACAAAAGAATAAATAATAATAAGGCAACCATAATTCAGTAATGTTAAGTAAATTCTGGGCAATATGTTCAAATCAAAGCTATTTTTGTTGGTTTCTCTGTTTGCCATGCTTCTTCAGTCTTCTACGAATGTTTATATAGACTTTGGCTTTTCTTTCTAATTTGCGTAGGAAAATCATAGATGAAAAGGAATATTGATAATGCTTTTGGATCATGAACTTGAATTGATATCTGTAAGAAGTTCTGATTCTTGCCAGGTTACATAAAAAATTTGATACATTTTATCTAGATGCTATATACTTGCTGTGCTAGTCCTATGTTTATGAATCGTGTTACCAGACATCTGAACAGGCAAAGAAAGACACATTAACTTAACATTACAAAGATGTATTTAGGCCAAAATGTATGTGAAATTACTTTTTCCAGCATTAGGAAGACTGGTTTTTTTCAGTCACAATATTTTTCCAGCAAATCTTTATGTTCAAGAACATGCGCTATTGATAATATGGAATTGATGGTAACCCACTTTCCAAATTTCACAATAGAAATGTATGAGTTATGTGATCTATCAGCTACAGTGATCATAGATTTGAAGGCACTAGATTAAGCCAATTGCTGGAATTAAGAAATAAATAGCATAAGTCTAAGCTGTTGAGTCTGTCAATAGATGAGGGAAAGAAAGAACCAGACAATTGATAAGGTCACAATATGGGAAGTCCTCAATTTATGACCACAATTGAGCCCAACATTTCTGTTGTTAAGTGAGACATTTGTTAAGTGAGTTTTGCCCCATTTTATGACTTTTCTTGCCACAGTTGTTAAGTGAATCACTGCAGTTGATAACTTAGTAACCTGGTTGTTAAGCGATTCTGGCTTTCCCATTGACTTTGCTTGTTAAAGGTCACTAAAGTTGATCACCTGACCCTGGGACACAGCAAAGGTCATAAATATGAACTATAGTTGCCAAGTATCTGAATTTTGATCACATGTTCATGGGGATGCTGCAAAGGTCGTAACTATGAAAAACACTCATAAGTCACATTTTTCAGTGCTATTGTAATGTTGAACGGTCACCAAACAAACTCTTATAAGTCGAGATTACCTGTACATAAACATTAGAATGATTACCTCAGGCATTTGGCAGGACTGCATATGACCTAGTGCCTTAGTTTGTGCACCCATTTCTTAACAGGAAAGGGAACTGACATTATATTGCATAAGTTCTCTAAGGAGAAAACTAGTAGTAGTTACAGAGTGAGGTTATATATTGGGAAGGATAGGGTAACCTTGACTAAAGCACCAGAAAGTCATCTATCACCACACTCTGTAAACTACTGGAGACAATGATAGAATTACCGACTCTTCTAAATATAGAATATTTATCTATCTTGGTGACAGATTTAATACATGTGTGTACATAAAACTCTCAAGTGCCACCTCCCTTATCAGAATGCTGGAAGGTGTCAGAATTGTTTAGTATGCTGTAAACATAGCTCTGATTGGAAGATAGGCAGTGCTTTTCAATTCAATGACCCAGTGGATGGAAGGGGCTAAAAGGAAGGATAGATGGGTATTAAGGAGAAGAAAGTAAGGGGGAAAAAGAGAGAAATAATAGTGTACTGGATATATTTAAGATTAACATGATAAACAAAATATAGTTTGGGTGAACCCCTGCTCTGCATTTTTTATCCATACATATTAAAGTTACTGTTCCGTCTGTGCCACTTTGATTTTAATAGCAAATAAAAGAAAAAGTAAGACAACTGATTAGAGAAATGTTGCTTTCTATCATCTTCAAGTTTTCAAATGAAATGGTGCATAATAGATTGTGCTAATTAATTATCTATCTGGAGCACAAATCAGTTTTATGGATTTCATTATTAGCTTCTTAAAATTCTAACAGCTTTAGTAAATACTTACTGATTTAGCACCTTAAATTATTGCTCTGGATTAACATTTTACAGTATCAGAGTCAAGATAATTGTGATATATTCTTGAGAATTCTTTGGAATTTAAGAAGGAACATTTCTTAAGAAAACTGTACGCTCTTGAATCTATTCATTTTAAAAATGATGAAAAACATGCTTGAGTTGATCTTAACTCTGGGTGATATATCCAGGCAACAAATGCAATTTCATATTTGCTTAGAACTATCAGAATAAACTCAAGACATCAATGTGTATATTCTGAACCCCTACCTCCGCAAATTAAATTTTAGAGATACCCTGATTTAGTAGACCTTGATTTAAAGACATCACATGCGATGGACCAGATTGGCACAGCAATATATATTGCTGTGCAAATTATGTAATTAATATAAATTGATGAAAATTATGTAATTTCTTATTTAGAAGATATTCATGAGTAACAGACAGCCCTTCCCCAATTAGTTTATTAAAATGAGATTTCGCTGTATCCTCAAGAATAAATCAATCTACTATTGAAATCTGCAGATTTTCTGATTAGCAAAACTAGCTAATATTGCTTCCCAAAAAATGTCCTTACAAAACAAATGGCAAAGGAAAATGTACACTCCAAACAAATAATTTTGGCTTATTATATTCTGTTATTTTTCCAGATATCTTTCCTTTTTTTAGTGTCTCTATATGTTAGTATTTTATATCATTTTTCCTCTGTATGCTGTCAGAGTGATAATGCAGTCAGGCAGCCTATAAGTAAAATAAATACATAAATAAATTGTGCATTGTAAATGAAGAACACAAAACATTTTGTCTGTGTGCTAACATCATGGGAATTCATAGGAAGTACGTAAAGATTTTGCTGTTTATTTAGAAAAGGAAACCTTATGAGGAGAATATAACTGAGGGATTTTTCTCACACTTTTAAAAAAACTTTAACAAATTAAAATGGTATTTATACCACAAGTATGAAACGGATATATAAATAAATAAATAAATAAATAAAGAGTAAAGAATAATAAGAAAGAAAGAAAGAAATAAAGAAGAAGACTTCAGTGTTGCCCATCTAAGAGCATTTTATCTTTTGAAGCCTTAAAGATGGTAGAAGTCAGATTCCGTGAGTGCTTCTATCCTAAGGATTCCCTGTGATCTCCCAATTTTGTGATAGTAGATTGGGGTACCTCCATATCCATGAGAAAAATTATAAAGAGAAAAAAATCTATAATATTTACTTCCCTATCAAATGATATTTTGCACACAGAAGAATAGTAATGGCTAGAATCTTCATAAATAGATATGCTCAATGGGTCATTGTTGGATGACTCAATAGAAGATACATTCATATACATGTAGCCTTTGTTTGTAATTGATTGTAATGTTCATACATGCATCGGTGTAATCTATCACTACATGCAATTATGGAGTGGTTCACACACTTTTATATTTTGATTATAGAACTTGTGTTGGCTGCCAGTTGCCATAAAACTTCTCTTTTGCTTCATCTGAATGGTTCATTTACCCATGCAGTCATAAATGGATGATCATGTGAATGGCATCAGCACTATCTGTGGCTCTTATTCACCCAGTCCAATCACTGTTTCTGAATAATATGTACAGCCTCCTCAAACCTTCCACAGCTTTTGTGAAAATTTCTACCAACCCATATTTTTAATGTAACCAAAGGGAAAATAAAAGGGGACAATGATGTTGTGTTTAATTAATTGAATTAAGTTAGTTATTAAATTTATATGTTTTATTTTCCTATTTTTAACCCCTTGCTATATTGTAAGATGCCTTGACATACCTTTGGTCAAAACAGAGCATCCTGACCATCTCAAGGTTGACTCAGCCTTCCATCCTTCCAAGATTGTTAAAATGAGTACCCAGATTGTTGGGAGCAATATGCTGACTCTTGTAAACCACTTAGAGAGATTGTAAAGCACTGTGAAGCAGTATATAAGTCTAAGTCAGACATGTCAAACACAAGGCCTGGGGGCCGGATGCAGCCCATGACGTGGTTTCATGTGACCAGCAAAACCATCCTGGAAACAGTGAGGGAACGGCCCCCACTGCCTTGGCCCTAGCCCAGGCCAGCCGGGAGCCAATGTACAATTTTGTGGTGGCCATCTATGCTGAAACGCATTCAGTCTTAGCTCCACAAGGCCGTCTGGAAACAGCGAGGGACTGGCCCCTGCTGCGTTGGCCCCACCCCCTGGGTGCATGCTGGGGAGGTGTCACGCTTTGTGAGGAATGAAGAAATGCACATTGCCCGGAGGTGGCCAGCAAATGGCCCTCTCCTACTTCACATATCCAGCTTGATGGGCTCCGGGGGAGGGGTTTCAGCAGGCTCTTCCATTGGATTATGCCTTGGCGCTTGCCCTGGTCCCACCCCCTTCTGCCAGAGACCCTCAGATCTGTCCCACTCCTGCCCAGGCCTCCACAGGCACCCTTGTCGCAAATGATGCAGAGCTGGCCACGCCCACCCAGCAGGCCATGCCCACTCCAGCCACGCCCACCCAGTAGGCCATGCCCACCCTGGCCACACCTACCCGGCCCCCGAGGACAACCGCGATGCTGATGTGGCCCTCAATGAAATTGAGTTTGACACCCCTGGTCTAAGTGCTATTGCTATTGTTACTTTTAAGGGATAATTCATTGCTGCTGTTTTCTATCTTGGGACCTGATTTATAATGCAAAATAAGTATCTTCTTCAATAGCAGTTTTTTGAAGAGGTAATGAAGTGTATAATAGACACAAAAATCTACTTGTATTTCCAAAATGTGACTTACTAAATGTAGTTTTGTCATTTTGCTTGCAGACATTAAAGGCATAGTTTACAAGCACATATTTTCAAATGCCATTTCTATTTCCTTTCTAGAATGGCTTGTGATTAAAACTATAATGTAATCCACATTTGATATTTGGAGTTGCTGGCTTTAGAAGCTTTGACAGAGTTGAGTTGTCAATGGAACAATCAACACAGTTTTGGTACAGTATTTGTAATAGAGTCAGCATTTAGGTAGAGTATCAAGACATGAGTTTGCATGATGTAAATATAATATGTATCTGTGGAAATTAATTCCCATATTGTATGTTTTTTCCTTGTTTGAATTAATCAGAATCTTCTGCCTGCTTCTTACATAATTTTTAAATGGTTGGTTGGGCATATATTGTCAACCGTAATTCATTTAGTACTTATTTTGGTATCTCTTGCCATATTCATTAAATAATGGTCCTCAAAGTATAAAAGTGCCATATTGAAGATTCTAATTTTGCTGAATTGAAGCATTGTTTTGATTCATAATGATTAAAGAAAATAAAATAGACAGCCCCTTAAATAAATACCCCTTGCTTAAGCTTCAGTAGTTATGATTAAAGACCACAGAAAAAGCATGGAGGATGGAGTGAAGTTGAAGGATTTTTTTTTTATCATTGCAGAGACTGAATTATTTTTGCAACTGAAATGAAATCAATAAGGATTGTTCAATTTCATCTATTCAGCAAAGAGCTTATCCGGGCTGATCTCCCTTGATAGGGATTTTACTACAGTATATCATATTACCTTGAACTCTTAATAATAATGTTTGTGAGCTGAGGTAAAATGTGTCCTATTGTTTGAGCTAAAAAAAGACATTTCCCCTCATTTCTCCAAATAATCAGAATTGCAATTTGCTTTAGAGAAGGATCTGATAACAATTTGGACTCTGCAGACATAAGAACTCTTTTCCATTTCAGTCCTTTTTTTTCTAGCTTGCACTCAAACCTCAAATCCTACAGAAAGATTACAGATCCATATTTTTCTCTGTGACAGTAACATAAAAGTGTTGGCGCACATAGATTTTAAAAGGTGGAGGAAACGCCGTTAATCCCTGAGAAAATAAGACACATGGGATATGTTTTAAAATACTAAATATTTTTGAGTAAAAATCATTAAGCAGCTTAACAGGTTAAGCAATAAGATGGACTATTCTTTCATGACTTGGCTAACACTGATGGCTGTGGTTCAGATATGCTGAAAATAAGGGAATAAATTAAAATTGGTAGGGAAAGGGAAAACATATATACGTGTCATGAGAAAAACCATTGAACAAAAATGTATAGGTAGTCAAATGCAACTCTATATAAATAAATATATATAGAAAATGGTTTAAAAGTAAATGTATATCTGGTCATCAACCATCATCTAAAAGTAAAGGTTTTCCTTCTCCAGTTATTTCCTATTCTAGGGGGTGGTGCTCATTTCCGTTTCTTAGCTGAGGAAGCCAGCATTGTCTGAAAACATGGGCATGTGTCCAGCATGACTATAAACTGCACACGGAATGTTGTTACCTTCCCACTGAAGTGGTATCTATTTGCATTTATATGCTTTAGAACTGCTAGGGGGGGCAGACGCTGGGGCAACTAACAGGAATTCACTTTGTCGTGCTGCACTCAGGTCTCAAACCTGGGGTATCAGTTTTCCAGCTGACAAGCTCATTGTCTTTCACCCCCCCTAGCCACTGCACCCTCTAATCGTCATCTGATCTCTAGTTTTCAATAATTCCCTTTTGCTGCTGTGGCTGCTGCTTTGGGCCTTCAGGGCTACAAAGGGATAGGTGAAGTGGAAAGGGCCCAGTCTCTTCTGTTGATGGCCAAAGATTAGGATAAAAGACAGGATTCTACCAACAGTAATGTGTGTCATTCACAAGGCTGTGAAGTTCCCATTTGTGTCCAAACAATAAGTAGGACTCTAACGCTATAAATGTTCTGTTCAAAGGCAGAATTGTCTATACCTTTTGGAAATGCTTTCCAGTCCTCCATTTTAGATTAGCAACTTTCTTGTCCTAAGGCACGGGTGTCAAACTCGCCGCATTCCGTGATATGTCGCGACGTATCGCGACTTTTTTCGCATTGCTGGAGGTGGGGTGGGTGTGGCCTCCGCATGGTGCAACTGGCCTGTGGGCTGGCAGTTTGACACCCCTGTCCTAAGAGCTAAACAAAAGAAATCTGCGATCCTTCACCAACACTCAAAGTGGATTTGTTTGTGACATAGTTCAGTTTGATTAGAGTGGTTTTGGGTGATTTCAAGATTACCTCTCTTACCTTAAACTGCTGTCTGATATCTGTGAAAATGTGTTTTGTAGTGTTATATTAACAATGGCACATTAACAGATAAATTACAGGTAATCCTCGACTTATAACCGTTCAGTTAATGACTGTTTGAAGTTACAAAAGCACTAAAAAAAGTGACTTAAGACCATTTTTTACTCTTACAACCGTTACAGCATTTCCCCATGGTCACGTGATCAAAATTCAGACCCTGACTCATATTTACGAGACTTGGGATAGATTATGGGGTCATGTGATCATCTTTTGTGACCCTTGGACAAGCAAAGTCAGTGGGGAAGCCAGACTCACTTTACAGTCATGTTACTAACTTAACAACTGCAGTGATTCATTGAACAACTGTGGCAAGAAAGGTTGTAAAATGGGACAAAACTCACTTAACAACTACCTTGCTTAGCAATGGAAATCTGAGGCTCAATTATTACCTCAATGTAATGTCTTTTAAGTTAAGTCTTTTAACTTAAATTTGTGTCATAGAGATAGTAATATAATAGCTTCAGCTGAGGTAAATTGCTACTTTTTCATTTTTTTCAGGTTGATACCCATATCCATGCTGCTGCTTGCATGAATCAGAAACATCTGCTGAGGTTCATTAAGCACACTTATCAGACTGAACCCAACAGGATAGTTGGAGAAAGAAAAGACAAGAAGCTGACTTTGAAGCAGGTGTTTGAAAGCCTACACATGGATCCCTATGACTTCACTGTAGACTCACTAGATGTCCATGCAGTAAGTTCCATTTTAAGTAAAGATCACATCAGAATAATTAGCAAGGTTTCGTAAATTGCCCAGCCATGGAAAGAGAAAGAGACTTTTGGTTGACAAACTCATATGCTTTTTGTGCATTTACTGTGCTAGCTGTTAACAGTCTGAATTCAAAAGTTACCTTTTTGTATGTTCATATTTTATATTTTATATTATGAATATGTGAGTTACTAAAAGTAATATCCAGCGATAAATAATATACTGTAAATGTAACAATATAACAAATCTACTTTTTAACCTCTGCTTTTCTTAGGATCGCCAGACATTTCACCGGTTTGATAAATTTAACTCCAAATATAACCCAGTTGGTGCAAGTGAGTTGAGGGACTTGTACTTGAAAACAGAAAACTATCTTGGTGGTGAATATTTTGCTCGGATGGTGAAGGTAAGCAGCTTTTCAGCCATCATGCCTTAGCTTTAGTGTCTTCCAAGTTAATGTTGATGTTCTGTCCCAGCCTATGTGAGTCCTTGTTAAGCTCACAAGGAGAAACCCCTCTTCCAACAAGCAGGCTGGAACCGCAGGAAAAAACCCAATCCTCTTTTATTATTTACAGACCTGAGTAAATGTCCAAGACAAACAAAACACAGTTCACTGAAACTTGATTCCTTAACACAAATGGTTGCCTTCAGCAACCGGCATCTCCCACACCTTCCCTTTTATTATAAAGCCAAGGCGTGGCTTCCTAATGCTTTCTCCTTTGCCTTTGGAGCCACCCCATTGCATTCCTCTGTCCGACTCTCTCTTTGCTTGCCGGCGTTTACATGCATCCTGGATATCTTCCAGCTGTGAGTCCTCACTGTCCAACTCAGAATCCTAGCACAGCTGTGTCTCAGTCTGAGCGCCAGTAGAGGGGCCAGGCTCCTCGTCAGACTGTAAGTCTTGGAGCTCATCAGAGCCTTCCTCTGACTCTGATGTCCCTCCAGGCCCCTCCTCCTCCTCCTCCTGATTCCTTTGATTCAGTTGCCGGGTCGACTGACTGAGGAATTACAACAATTGATTCCTGGTGACTACCTGGACACATCTCTGAAGTCTTCTTTGCAGGTTTTTCAGAAGTGACTTTCCGTTGCTTGCTTTCTAGGGGTGAGAGAGCCTTTATTTATATGGCGTCTCGGCATAGTCAGCTGACGCCATCGCTGACTATAGGGGGCGAAACCTTGGCCCCCTCAGAGAGGGCGCGCAACTTGGGAGTCCTCCTGGATTCACGGCTGACTTTGGATGACCATCTGTCGGCCGTGACCAGGGGGGCGTTTTATCAGGTTCGCCTGATTCACCAGTTGCGGCCTTTTCTGGACCGGGACGC
>NW_015387477.1:205363-224581 GCF_001527695.2 Protobothrops mucrosquamatus | reverse complement strand
TCAGCAAGCGGACCTGACCTAGGGAGGATTTTATACTGGGTTCATTTTAAGGAATTTGGAAGACACAACTTTAAAATTTGGTTTAATTCGGTTTTACAGGGGGGGATTGTATATATGCTTTTGTTTTAAATATGTTGTGCGCCGCCCTGAGTCCCGCAGGGAGAAGGGCGGCATATAAATTAAATTAAATAAATAAATATTTATATTTATATTTATATTTATATTTATATTTATATTTATATTTATATTTATATTTATATTTATATTTATATTTATATTTATATTTATATATTTATTTTTTTTATTTATTCTGGTCCAAAGTCCTCAAGTAAATCTAGTTAGAATGGGAGTTCTTTTGTATGCCAAATAAAATCAGGAAAAGTTACTCATGCTCTGAAAGTTTTTAGGCCATTCAGTTATAACGGACGGAAAACTCTGTAGGAGCATGTCATCATGTAGCCATTTTAAATAGGTTACTAACAACCAAAGATATACAAAACTAAACAAGAATTCAATCTATGTAGATATTTGTTTTTCTGAAGACCCCTGTATTCCTTTTTTCTCAATCTAATGCCTTCATTAGATTTTCTTAACTTACTAAGCTTCCTCACTCTTTCCCAACTTTTCAGCTTATTTAATTGATTTGCCTCTCTTGTGGTTGCCAGTGAGCTTCTGGATGCAATTCAAGGTCTCAGTTATCACCCTTAAAACCTTTCATAGTTCAAAGTTTTTTGGATATCTCTTGAGATTGTCCCTGAATTTGTTGAATTTTTCCAGGAAAAGGAGGCTCACTTAAGATCTTACCCACTGAGAGGATATCAACTGCAGGGACCACATTTTTAAACTTTCTCTGTGATGGCTGTCCTACTCTGGAGTAGCCTATCACTGGATATTCAAACTATTCCTTTCTTATAATATTTTCAAAGACCTGTAAAAGTGTATCTCGTTGGAAACACTTTGGGCTCAAATGAATGAGGACTATCTACACCAAAGGTGTGGCATATCAGTTACTGTACATTTTTAACCATTTTTTTTTACTCTGCTATGCATTTGTTATTAACTGCTCAGTATATAAACCAGAATAATAATGCATCCTAGATACAGTTCCATTGTTATAAGGCTTTGAAGCCTTATCTAATTCTTTCATTAGCACTTTTAAAAGTTATTTTTTCTGAAGTTTTCTTTTCCAAAAGTTAAATCTTGTAAATATGCTGTGGGCTGATGTCTTGCATAGACCATTTATCTGCATATCATATCATAATATGAACTATTCTGACTGATGAATTTCTCATGTATTTTTCAATTGTTGTAGATAATAATGAAATGTTTTTAATCATGAAAATAAGCATTCTAATCCAATTGTATCAATCTCTTAGATACCTCTGAGGATTTATTAATCTTAAATATTTTGATTTGAAAGAGAAATACAATTTAGCATTAATATAAATTTTGCATGAAAAATATTTATGTTATAAATCTCCAAATACTTTTTGTGTGCATAAATTAGGGATAATGTGCACGGGATTGGAATCGAAGGACAGCCTTGACCTATTGTAAATATTTGAATAAAGAGAAATTATGTATACATATGTGCAATATATATGAATCATACATAAAATGTTTATAAAATTTAAATACTGTACCATTTTACATTCTGGTATAAAAGCACAAGAAATGATTTGGAATATCTGATTAATCTGTTCAGTTCTTCAAAATTATTTTGATGTTAGTCTTTAGAGGTTAAGCCCATTTAAATCTCATTTTCAACAGTGAAAATGTGTGTGCCTTTTTTCTGTGAATTATGGATTCCCGAAATGCTTAATTGCATAAATTTGTGGACATTTTGAGTGCAGTTAGAAGACAAAATTAGACATCCTGCCTCCATTAGGAAAACCAGACTGAATGTAATAGTAACTCCATGAATGCTATTTCATTCACATAATTAGAAGCATATCTGTTTAACGTTAATTAACAGAGATGTTGCTAATTATGAGAATGACATGAAAAAATGGAAGAGTGTGTAGAGTAAAACAAAAATGGGATTTCATGTGTTTTATTATCTTAACTAGAATCCATATAGTTTGTGGATAATGGGTTTTGAATTTTATAACTCATTGTTGGTAGGCATTGCTGAGGGGGGCGTGTCTTCCTACAATATCTATTTCTTCAGGTTATGGAGGCACCACATCAACTGTGCCTGAAGAATAGGAATGTCATGTCCAAATTGATGCAGGAAAAAAGATTAGATCTAATCAAATTACCCAAAGTGGTGGGGATTCCCCTTCACTGGATACTGATGCTGCAGTCAAGTTCTTCAGGGTTGAAAGGATTGAACAATGACATCACTGTTGCCCAGAGGACGCCAAGTTGGGGGCTCTTTTCATATTCCTGTTAAATTGTCCACTGAAGTGATACCCATTTATTTACTCACGGTCACTTGATTTTGAACTGCTGGGTTGGCAGGAGCTGCAGCCTGTGATGGGAGCTCACCCTGTCTCGCAGCAGCTACCGGGTCTCGAACGTCAGCCTGCTGATCATCAGCTCAGTGCCCTAACCTAATGAGCCACTGCTCTTCACTGGATGTATTCAAGGGAAAGTTGGATAGCCATTATTTTGGGAGAGATGCATCTGCAAGGACAGTCAAGTGACAGCAAATGATGAAAGTAGTATCATGCCATCCCAACACAATTCTGCCCTTTTAATACAAATATCATGATATTACAGTCACCTGTGAAAGGGATGGAGTTGTGTTACAATGGTGCAAGTCTGCTTTGGTCATTTTGATGAAAACACTGGGTTTTGTGGATGCCCCTGGTACAAAATGCTTTAAATGGGACTCCTACACTGGGGTATGTATGTGCGTGTGTGGACTTGATAGCATCTTCCTATACTTAAGTGCTTTTGTTGATAAGGATTTTTGAATTATGCCATCTTGTTTAAAACCAAAGGATATATCGTATTGGACTAGATCATGATGTACATAATTTGATTTTTTTTAAAAGGTATCCAAACAACAAACAGATCCTGGATGATGTAATGGAAACTACTCAGTATAGTTTCGTGCACTGGTGCTTAATTTTATTGTTTACATTGATCACTGAATTTTGCAAGTCTCAAACAGCTCAGTCTGGTTTCACACTTACAGATGGAATCAACTGTTAATTTAGTTCATTATGTAGACGTATAGAACAATACAGAGCAGTTTCTGGATCTCCTTGTCACCATCTAGTGGTCATCTAGTAGTACAGATGTAATAATTCTTCATTCAGACATTCATGATTCGGGTGAATGTTAATAAGCAGGATACAAAATCTGTAGCTAATAATATGATTTATGTTCCTCTTCTCCCCCCCCTCCCAAATCTGAAGTGTATAGAGTTTCAAACACGGTGGTAAATATTATGTGGCAGGAAGTTCTATAACTTGCAGAATTAAAAACAATCCTAAGTGACATCATTAGGTCTGTAAACCCTTGGGGAATTTGAGATGTGGAATATAAAATACACTGTGATTAATAGTCAGTAGGTGTATTTCTATGTTAGGCTCTGCATGTAAGACTTTTTGATGAAATGTGTTTGCTCTAAACAGAAAAGTAATAATGGCTTATTTTGAATAGGAAGTTGCCCGTGAACTAGAAGAAAGTAAATACCAGTACACAGAACCTCGGCTGTCTATTTATGGGCGTTCTGCAGATGAGTGGCAGAATTTGGCTAAGTGGTTCATAAGGCACAAAATTTATTCACCTCATATGCGCTGGATTATTCAGATCCCAAGAATCTAGTAAGTAAAAGAATCAGTAATGCATTATTGGAAACAGTTTCATTTCTCTTTTTTCCAGTTCTTTAACAGAGAATGAGGTTTAAAATACGGTTAAGTGTGAGAAGTAAGAAGTTCCCTTACAGCAACGAGGAAATTATTTTCCTCCCACAATTGTGGTTAAGAAAATAACCTTGCACCATGACCGTTACCAAACTATACTATGTGAGGCCATCTGGACAATTTGACAGCTTCAGTTAATTTGCCTGTAAGAACCAAACATGTTGCTTTAAAAAGCTGTTGAGGACAATACTTTGGAAACCACAATGATTTGGGAGGTAAAAAGACTAAAGAAATCTAGGCAGTGACATGGCATTGCTAAATAGGGTGGTACCAGGAAGTTTGTATTTTAGAAGAGTTGGTATGGCTTCCTTCCTCCTTCCCTTCCTTTCTGGTATGTTAAAACTAGGAGATTAGCACAAAACTAGCAGCATCTGTGCAGGTTGCTTCCATAATTTGATGAGCTGATTTCTAATGAACATAAAAGAGAGACTTGAGAGCCACGGGCAGCTCCATCCTGCCATTTTCCACTAAAAATTGGCTTATCACGTAATGTTATAATAAATGTGTAAATGCAATCCAGTGCCATTTTACTTTAAATTTATAATTGTTCAAGTTTGTACACGGGAAGCAAAGATCTCTTCTTATATTTAAGTTGCCCTTGTTATTCAATTGCTTCCGCAAATATTGCAAAAATGACACGTGGGAGGTTTGGAGAACAAGCAGATTGATGCAATTTGGGGTTGCCAATATGATGCTCAAAGGACAAGTGGCAGCAGTGGCTCAAGTGGTTTTTTGCACAAATCTACCTTGCGCAGCCCTACTGCCCTGCCCATAGTCCTTTACTGCCCTACTCAGGGTCATTCAAGCCCTTGATGACCTATTGTTTGGATTACTGCCGTGCACCCCATATGGGCCTGTCCTTGAAGACCACTCAGAAGCTTTAGCTGGTCCAGAATGCAGTACTGTAATATGGATAGTTATAAGAGTATTTGGGTTTTCCCATGCAATATCACTGTTTCACGAATTGCACTGGTTGCCAGCAGGCTTTAGGGTGCAATCCAAGGTTTTAGCTATTGCATACAAATCCCCTCATTGCACAGGAATTGGTTATATATGAGGCCCCCTATCTCTGATGACGTCTATGTATCTTGATACATCTCTCAGGTTGGGCGTGCTCCAAGTCCTATCACTTAAGCAGTGTCACCTTGAGGAACCCAAGAAATGTGCTTTCTCTGTTGCCACATATCCCCTATGAAAACCTTTCCCCCTGAGATTTAGATGGCCACACCCTGCGTACCGTTCAGAAGACTCTGAAGAATGGCTTTTCCATCCAGGCCCAGGGATAGGAGGTTTTGTGCCTATCTTGATTGCTTCATTGGTCGTTTCTTGTTTTTGGTTGTTTTGAAACTCTCTCTGGCACGATATGTTTTATTCAACGTTTTTATTACTATTTGATGTTTTTAATTTGTATGATACTCTGAGCTGTACTTTGATATAAATTGATCTAATAAATATGGCAAATAAATAGCCATTGTAGCGTCTTGCAGAAATGACCCCAAGACTTTGTTGAAGGGCTCTATTTGCATAGGGATGGGATTGATATGAGAAGTAACCTTTTATTGATTTTTCCCATTGTTTTAGATCAAAGATTACAGATGGGTAGCAGTAACATAATAGTATTATATGTTATTAAATAATGTCATTTGAAAGGCAATAGTCAGAGCATTTTCATACATAATTACATAATTCGAATATTTTTTTTATTATGTACATTAAAGAAATTGAACTATAGTTGCTTAGGAGGTTTTTTTGCAGCCAAAATTCAACTATGTGATCTTGGGGACTTTTTGGACAAGAATACTTATTCCTAAAGTAGACCATATCCCAAGTAAGCACAATAAAAATATTTAAGTATTTTGTTTTATTTTTCCAGTGATATATTTAGGGCAAAAAATATTTTGCCTAACTTTGGGAAAATGCTGGAAAACATATTCTTACCTCTGTTTGAAGCAACCATCAACCCCTTGGATCATAAAGAATTACATCTTTTTCTTAAATTTGTAAGTATTTGACTATTCTAGACTGCATGTATCTAGGATTAAAAAGTTTGGGCAGTAACTAGTGACATGAAATCTTAAAAGCCAGATAGAGGAAAGCAGACTAAGATTTTTAGTGAAAAATGCACTAGTCCGTTGCAATACAGCTTTGAAATAGAATTGTTAAAATAGAATTGTCTCATTCTAATTTGCTGAGGTATATCATGGAACTGTGCAGTTAATTTAATCATTTTCATCTATTTCAGTTTGGATGGATAGATTATATAAACTGGCTCTCCTTTTGAAGTAAAGGAGAATTTGGTTGAACATGAATTAATCCCAAAACAATTTCAAAATCTGGTATAAAAGAAGACAATTTCTAAGCTCAAACTAATCTGCTAGCATCTATAGTAATATATAAGGAGCTCAGTATCAACAAATGCAAACGTGCTTTTCTAAACCGAGAAATAAAAATATGAATCTATAGTAGGTATGATATTAAATGAGTCATTACTGACTAGGGTTAAAATTGGTGGCTAGACAGGTGAAAGAAACTCTATCTGGTTTCAGTATTTACAAATAACAAACTCCTTGCATGATAAATTGGAATTATCATATTAATTGAGAATAATTAACTACTTAATATCAAACAGAATGGGAAATCTAAAGAAGGTGATGAGAAAGAATTATAATCTTTTAAGTAATTTTTATGAAAAAAAGAAAATTACAAGATTTGGGGGAAAATATTTAGACAGAGTAAAATCTGAACAAGTTTGTTCTATAAATATCTATTAATTCTACAAAATACAGTATGAATTGCTTTTTAATCAGGGCATTTATTCTGCGTACAGGATTTAAATTTGGAAATATAGAGCTAAAGGCTCCAAATATTTCATTCTGTATATGGCGGGGTTATAATAATTTTAATATCTCATTTAAGATATATCTTACACCCACACACTGTTTAATAGTCTTTGTAATGTAAGTAGTTTACATTACATATCTTACACCCACACACTGTTTAATAGTCTTTGTAATGTAAGTGGTTTAATTGTTGGCAGAAAGCTTTGGCAGAAAATTTCCCATCTCATACTCCTAATTCTAAAGGAGGAAAGCTGAGATTAAACAAGGGCAGCAGTTGTCTGGTAACTCCAATGACCCTGAAACAGGTTGCTAGCGTCTTGCTGAGATATCAGAGCAAGTTGCAAGTCGGACCAGTTAACCCAGATGATGAACCAGCTAGTCCAGTAGAAGGGAAAATAATTGCCACAAGCAGTGCTCCACTAGTCCTTCCAGCTTAAGTCCCTACAGGTTTTGCCGATGAGAAGGAAGTGCTAGGATGCCAAACACTTGCCTCTTTACTTGACAAACATGATCCTGGCAGATTTACTACCATCTTCTCTCAGTAGTGAACTCTATATCTTTCTAAGACCTGGGGGGAAATTACCACTGACTGATCCCAATCAGGATTTATAATTAGTCTTTTACTGCTGAATCTGTAAAATGGAGAATTATAATAACCTCATGATACCCCTGCAATGTGAACAGGTGATACACCTACAATGGAATAAGTCAGGGATGTCAAATTGCCGGCCCGCGGGCCAGATGCATCATAGCAAAACTGTGCCCATCCCATTGCTGGCAATGGCAAAAAAAGTCACGACACGTCACGTGACGTTTCAAGTTTGGCACCCCTGGAAAAGGTGCTCTGTGAAACCACATAGAATTGATTTTCAGTTGTGGCCAGAAATGAAAGGGACGTAACAGACCAATAAAAGGGAATATCAGGTGAAATATCACACACATATATTTTGCAGTCAGTCCAGACACTTTCAATGCATTAGAATAGAATAGAGCTGGAAGGGACCTTGGAGGTCTTCTAGTCCAACCCCCTGCTCAAGCAGGAGAACCTATACCATTTCAGACAAATGGCTATCCAGTCTCTTCTTAAAAACTTCCAGCGTTGGAGCGTTCACAACTTCTGGAGGCAGGTTGTTCCAATGATTAATTGTTCTAGTTAGATTAATTGTATTAATCTAATTCAGCTTGAGTATCAATCAAATGTTTGATAAATTACAAGAGAGTAAGGGTAGGAAACTTAGATGCCACTCTCCTCTCTCATTGCTGCCTCTGTACAAATATTTGTACCTAGATTGTACAAATTCAATCTATGCAGCTAGGAGCCAGCAGAGCTCCATTTACATGAAAGGTCTTTCTTTATATTGTAGTGGACCTAGTTAACTATTCCCCTTTGAATCAATAACTAAATGTACTTGAAAAGTGGGATATTTTGTAAGAAAATCTAATCTTTTGGAAAACAATTATAGTACAACCTCAGGGATACTGGGATGTCCAGGAATTAAGTATTGCCCAGAAACGTAGGTGACAAGATTCATCATAATGATTTCTTGAGAAAGTCAACAGCCAGCTCTAGTAATCTTGAATGTCTCAGTAACATAGCAACACATGTATGTTTTTCTCATCCCACTGTTGATTCTCTGCTTCAATTGAAAGGATCAGTGCCCAGCTCTTATTCTTAGGACTCATCTCTGTGTGTACTGCATTAGAGAATTTTTGAGAAAGAAAAACAGACAATTTAGAGACTCCAGCTTATCATACTCACTAAGAAGTGAAGACTGGAATGCGTTCAATCTGATTCACACAAGATTCTGTGTGAAGTTTGGTTTTTGATCTTGCATTACTGTTAGGATTTTGACAATAATTTTATTTTTATTTTTTCTGTAAATTTTCCAACAGTCTTGGAAATGGACTGCCTTTAGATTCAAATCTGTACATTCATGATACATAATTTTGATTGCCCCAGCATGCAAGTCTCATAGCTTATTTGAATCCCACAGCAGGAGCTCCTGTCAGCACTCTCTAGGCTGATGTGTTTGGAGAATGGGAAGCAAGATCTTGTCCTCTTGATTAATTTGTGAGTTCTTATTGTTAGAGCTCAGATTCCCACAAAACACCTTTACCAGTTTAGATTATCTGCCTGTTATTCTTCACCCTAAATGCTCCTATTTTGTTTGTTTGTTTAGAAGAATGGATCATTGTAGTTCATGATTGTTATCTTTCCTGAGTTTTTAGAATACTTGCAGAAAGCCCATAATTTTTACTACATTGGATCTCATGAGAGCTTCAGATTTAATTTCCATAAGAAGAGAACAAATATTTAACTGCTTTCATTCTTGTTACAGAAACTTTGAATACACAACAATGCCTTTTGGCCTCTAGATGGTGCCATCAATTGTAGTCTGCATTCTGAAGTATAGTGCCAGATTATCCAATGCACTCTTTTCTTTTTGCTTATGGTGCTTCCTATTCATTTGGATATATGTGTGAACATTCACTTAATTTTCAAGAAAAAAATCAATTAAAAGTTATTTCGTGTAATAGTTTTAAATCAGCATTAGGTTTTGTAGTACCAACAACATGGTGAAGTACAATATAATAAAATTAGGATGCCTTCATACACAATTATGGAGATGCAAATTAATCACCTTGTGAATGGTTACCCTATAATGCAGGGGTCTTCAAACTTGGCCCTTTTATGACTTGTGGACTTCAACTCCCAGAATTCCTCAGCCAGGCATGCTGGCTGAGGAATTCTGGGAGTTGAAGTCCACAAGTCACAAAAGGGTCAAGTTTGAAGACCCCTGCTATAATGGCTTGCATCATTATCACCATCTAACTCTCAGCAATTTATCAATAAGGGGTTGGGACCTTAAACAGCAGTTTAAATGGTAGCAATTAAGTTAGATAATTCAGAAAATCATACATTATTCATACAAAAATCTGTTTTTATTAAATTCTTAGGTGACAGGGTTTGATAGTGTGGATGATGAATCAAAACACAGTGATCACATGTTCTCTGAAAGGAGCCCCCATCCTGATATTTGGATTAGCGAAACAAATCCTCCATATAGCTATTATTTGTATTATATGTACACAAACATCATGGTTCTCAACAACCTTAGAAAGTAAGTAGTAATATTTCTATTTTCATGTTTCTATGTTTGGTAGAAAGGTATAACAAGGGATTTACAGTATATCATGGTTTTGTAAGATAAACAAATTACATAAAATTTATCTCCCCTCTCCCTTTTAAAATTTATTTTGCCTCCACCTTTTTAATTACACAATGAAGACATGCTGGAGTTCTACACATTTCCAGGTTGACAATTCTGCTCTGGGCATTGGGATTAGGCATAAATTATCCTAATGATAAATTCTGTTACGGATGCTATTGTCATTTGAAGGTAGATGAACAAATAAAAAGTTGAATGTCTTATAATTCTAAACAAGCCTTTCCTAACCGATGATCCTTAGATGTTCTTGGAACAGGATTTGTGTCATCTGTGACTCTGATGGGAGGGCTGGGGTTAGGTAAAAATTGAGAGATTTTGCTTACAGCCTGAGAAACAGCAGTATAGAACATTTTTTGCACAAAGTCCCTTTTGTTAGGTAAGGAGGGGATAATTTTCCAGACTGAAGATCATCAGTACCTGTAGTATGCATTCTAATTTTCATTTTAATCTTTTTTGTGATCTCTATATGAAATCTGTTTTATGAGTTTTAGCAATGAAGTGGTATCAGCAGGAACTCAAATTTCTGCATTGCTTGTGACTACATATAGAGTCACTTTCAGCATTACCTCAGCAGCAGGAGTGATTAAAGTTGTAATTACTACTCTGTAGAATTATGTCCATCACAGGTGACATTTCTCTGCATTGCCTGGAGCCATTTGTACTTGAATTATCATAGTGAACCTGTAATCTGCACAGTTAGTACAGATTATCCATTATCTCATAGACATGTGTTTGTTTGTTTGCAAATCTGTTTGCATAAGCACAAAATCGGATTGCAAACACAGCGCAGCCTAGAGATTTAGAGTGACTTCAGTTGTATGACACTGGAGAGAAAGGGTGAAATCAAGAAATTTAAAATGAGAAAACAAAGCAGACAAGACCTTCAAAGTCAGCTATGCATAGCATGTTTAGACAGTAGCATTTAGGCCTTGGTAAAATATAAGATGAAATAAAAAAAATAAGTTTCAAGGATTGAGACAGAGCTGTGGTCACAATCTAATATTTGAAGCAGTTTAATCTCTGCTGTGTCATGAGAGTTAGCCCGCTGGCAGAATTATCCTGCAATGAGTCATTTGAGCCGCAGTCACAAATACCTGTCTAATGAAATGGAGGGCTTACCTTTGAACAAGTGGACAGGGCCAACCTAAACCATTTTTAATTTGAGGCCCAGCAGCCACTGAGCCTCTTCTGTCCCCTTAGTTAACATGAGAGTGTTTGTGTCTTTGAAGTCAGGCTAGGATAGGGGTTGCCACAGGCTGTGATGGAGAAGGACTTACCTCTGAGTAACTTAATATACGTATTGCTGCCCATCAGTGGCCCATTGTCACTGATGCATATTTTTTGAACTTCCAACAGCCGTTGTGTGATGTATCATTATGACTGGTCTTGGGATTTCAGAATGGGAAGGTATAGTGCTAATTGTATTTTAAATTGTTATAGGGAGAGAGGCATGAGCACCTTCTTGTTTCGACCTCATTGTGGAGAAGCTGGATCTATAACTCACCTGGTATCCGCTTTTCTAACTGCAGACAATATTTCCCATGGATTGCTCCTGAAGAAGGTATAATAATGGTTCTACTGCAGCCTCCACCAATCTATTGTCCTCCTAATAAATTACTTCAGCTCCTAGAATTGTCTGGGACTTCTGAAACTGAACACATACCTTTGGGCGTCATCAGTTCACTGAAAAACTCTAATAGAGTTTAATTTGTGGTACTGTAAGTTAGACACACTTGTACAGGTAGTCCTCTAGTTATGAACACAGTTGGGACCAGAACTTCCATTCCTAAATAATGCAGTGATTGAGTGAGTCCCACCCAATTCTACAACCTTTTTGTCGCAGTCATGAAGGAAATAATGTGATTCTTAAGCGAATCATGCAGTTTTTAAGTGAATTCCCTCTTTTCTGGTTTGAAGCCCCCTAGGAAGGTTGCAAATGGTAATTACTTAACTCAGTCACTGCAACTGTCGTAAATACATGCCAGTTGTAAGACACTTTCTTCACTGAGATCGTATTTCGAAGGATTGTTAAATGAATGGATGTAACTTAACCTGTATACATCATGGGAGTATACGGGATCTATAGCTCTCCATCTTGAGGTTTGCTACATGCAAACAAAGATGTTTATTTTCTTTATATCATATTGTTCTGTACTTTCAGATTGTTGCCTTTTTAAACAGACTTTAGAGGACTCATGAGGCCTACTTGCATGCCAGGTCCCCAAGCCTGTATAACTCTCATAGGACCACCATGACTAAGCTCATGTGGGCTTATTGCTGAGTGGATGTATGTGTCTGATTACTACAAATGGGAAGGACATATTTACTTTTGTGTGTTTGAAATCAATAGGATTTATAAAAAGATTACTTTCAATTAGCTTTCAGTTAGCAATTCTCCACTGGGTGGCAGATTTCAATATAATTCTGACAAAAACTGTTCTAATTGAGAAATATTCTATTTTATTGGACAGCAAACATGTGCTTCCTTAAGGACTTTTTCCAGACAGCTGTGTTAACATGTAACTGCAACAGTGGTTGCTCACTGATAAATGGACTGAATAGGAAGATCGAAAGCTGGTTTTTGAAGGAGTAGCTTGTACTAAAGGCACAATTCAATCACCATAGACAGCAAAAGGCCTTTTATTTCCTACTTCAGTTAATGCAGTAACACGCGTTTTAACATCTCAAATCTGTTTATTTTTTCATTATAAAAATGTATTTTTTTAAAAAAATACATCAATGCAATGCAAAATAAGAGTGTATAGTTGTATATATAACAACTCAACTTGTATAATGCCAGAGGGCTGGGGTCAGTTAAAGTTTCCCAAGCTGTAAAAATGGTTTTCTATTTCCTCTGGCTGAATGTTTCCTTCCTTGTTATCTCTGTGTGAATGAATAATGATTTTGGGTGTTGTTTTTGTACAGAGTCCAGTTCTCCAGTATCTTTATTATCTTGCACAAATCCCCATTGCCATGTCTCCTCTTAGCAACAACAGCTTATTCCTGGAGTATTCAAAAAACCCATTGCGAGAATTCTTGCACAAGGGACTGCGTGTTTCTCTGTCCACAGATGACCCCATGCAATTCCACTATACCAAGGTAATTTGCATGAAAGCAATGTAAAAGTTTAATTTCCATCTGAAACCATATTAAATTAAACGTTTTCTTATTAAATTCAGCAGCAGCTCTCCAATCTTACATTTGTTTATTTGAAAGCAGTTAGTTTTCAGTCATCGTTTCACTTCATTTAAGAGGGCATAGAATTCTATTCGGAATTTAATTATTTACTGTGTTTGAATCCTAAATGTTGAATCCTGGAATACTTGTAATGCTCATAATGCCCTTTTGTTTCTCAAGCCATTCTCCCTTACCCCATTTGCTGGGTGCTGAAGCATGGAGTATGGACTCCAGTCTCCTACATTCTTCTTTCATGTTATTTCACCATTAAAACCTAGAAGGCAGGGGTAGTCAACCTTGGCTCTTTTATGACTCGTGGACTTCAATTCCCAGAATTCCTGAGCCAGCCTGCTAGAATGTCTTGAGTTTCACAGGATTTCTTTCTACTCTCAACAGTTTTCTATGCCATTTGTTTTCCACTTCTCTTAAATGTTTCAAGGTTAATCTGGCATGTCATTAGCAACAGTCCTGTAGCTGGACTATGAAGGATACGGGTGGTCTCGTTTGGGTATAATCGATCCATGAAAATTGAAGAAGGCAAATGACCAATTTTCATAAAGCATAGTGCTTGCAGAAATAAATTTAACTGTGTAGTGGCTGGAGTTTCCACCACTTCTACCAGGCTACCCAGGTCTGAAACTTTAATAGTTGGATCTTGTCAACTATGATGGGAGACATCTGCTGATAAAAGGGTAAGAAGATGAAATTTCATCAAATTTTCCTGATTCTCTGAACTCTTAGTCCTGCTCCTACTATTCTGGTGGCCTCACCAATCCCCTAGAGAGTTTTCAGGGAATATAGAGGACAGCAAGGGAAGAACAAAATTAAGGAAGAAAAGAGAAGAGCTCTGCAAAATTAAATTTCCTTTTACTAGAAATGGTCCTTTTGCTTTCAGGAAGTGAGAAATAAATGAATAAATGTATTTGATAGTAAATCATATATTTTTGTATATATAATTGAAGGAAGCACTGATGGAGGAATATGCCATAGCAGCCCAAGTTTGGAAACTGAGTACTTGTGACCTGTGTGAAATTGCAAGAAACAGTGTACTACAAAGCGGTTTGTCACACAAGGTAAATTTACTTTGCTCCTATAAGTACCAAACGTTTGAGGACGTAGGTGCTGCACTTTATAAATAAAAATAAAAATGCATATATTAAGTTACCAGAGGACCTGATCATCACACATAATAGGAATATTTTAGCTTATGACATCTCTTCTCTAATGGTGTGGGATAGAAATGATTAAATTCTGAGCCCTTGAGCTTTGTTTACAATATTGACTTACCTTTGCCACTGTAATGAATGAAACAGAAAAGATGGCATGAATTTACCCATGGGGCATTGCCAGGGGGGAGGGAGTCAAAAAATCCCATATAAAGGGCACTGTCATGATTGCCATCTTGACTTTTTTTTCACACTTCCTGCAGATGCCGTTGTTTACATATAGGCTTAACTTGTTCTTGATTTCTATTAGACTTGTCCAATTTACCCTTCACAATTCCCATCCAGCTTCCTCAAAGGCTATCTGGAAATTTTGGGAGTTTCAGTCCAATATATTTGAAGGCATAGTTTGGGGGAAGGTAGAGTTTCACTGATCTCTAGTTAATTATCTAGTGTAGTGTTGCAGAATAAAATCATGCCTGTTAGAGAGCAAAAGAAATTAGGGTCTCTTAAGAAAGCTGCTACATGAAGTTGCAAGCTATCTTTGTATATTAATCAATTTGATAGCAGTTAAAAAGACTGGACATTTTTGTTCTCTCTCTCTCTTTCAATAAACCACCTCCTTCTTTTCAAAAATGCCATTATGTGGAGATCATCTTCCAGATCCTTGAGTTCAGGAACTTTTCAACTTTTCAAACAGTATCTTCTTTTCTCTCTGTTTCTCTAGGAAAAACAGAAGTGTATAGGTCTAAATTACTGTGCTGAAGGCCCAGAAGGAAATGACATTAGAAAGACAAATGTGGCACAGATTCGAATGGCTTACAGATATGAGACTTTATGCAATGAACTGAGTTTTCTGTCTGATGCGATGAAGACAGAAGAGATTACAGCACTGTCAAAATAGCCACAACTAAGCCTGAACAAAAGAGAGAATGTAAGCTTTTGCAGGACAGAAAGTCGTCTGATCATCAGAATTCTTAAGTTACATCAGAATCGCTACAAAACCAGTTTCTTCTGCAAGTGCTTACCTCAAATAGGATTGCTATAGTTGCCAAGATGCAGGCTTCTAGCTATGTGGTTTAATGCATTTAAAAGTACATTTTAACTCTAGTCATTATAGGTTTGCATCTCAAGATACATAACATTCTGCTTTGAAAAAAGGGACACGGGACAGTAATTTTTGGTAGCACACATGGACCAGTTTTCTCACAATTTTTCTCAGATTGGATTGATGGCACTTTAAACTTTAACTTCTGTTTAGATTTCAGATGTCTGATTGTACACAGTACTGAAGTGTCCGTTAGTTAACAAAGACTATCCTGAATTTAGAAACTAAAATCTAATATAACCAAAGATCAGCACATTGCTCCTAGATGTTTAGTGGACATACTTGGCTTTTCTAGATGGGCCCTTTAATTGAAGAGTAATTTGATATGGTAATTTCCTGAGGCATCAAGGTATAAGCCAGATACCTGAAAAATGCAAACCAGTTGTTGATATATCCACCAGGATTTGCTATGTGATCCAGTAGAGCTTTTTCAGTTCAACACATCCATATCAACTTTCCACTTTATTCACCATTATGAGACTTGTTCCACCCCCTTGATTTTTTCAATATAGAAGATTAAGAACTTTATCTATGAATCGGCAGGCATATTGATTTGCAAAAATATGTATTCATGCACATTAGAATATTAAGATTGGTTACATTCACACTTTTCATTAAACTGAGGTTTAGTTTAACCATTGTTGAATAAGCCACAGTAACATTGACACACAGTGCTAAGTTTTAAAGCATGGTAATTTACACTTACATCAGCAAGATTTATTAATCTTGTTAAAACAAAACCAATCATAATTTAGTATAATGTGAGGTGTGAATAAAGCTGACATATGCATAGACGTAAACTGCATTTTGTAGTTTGTATGAAACGCACTAATCATGGGAAGTTTGATAGCTTAATATGCCATTACTTCATTACTATGATGTAAAAGTGTGGGAACTGGAATTTAATGATTTATCACATGGGTGTCAAACTCGATCGCGTCACATGACATATCATGACGTTTTTTTCCTTTGCGGAGCCAGGGTGGGCGTGGCCTGCACATGAGGCATCCGGCCTGCGGGCCACCAGTTTGATACCCCTGATTTATCAACTGTTGTAGGTAGTGTCAAACGTTTTTATATGGAATTTATTTTGAATATGCAAACTTAAAAATGAACTATTAGAGGCAGTTTCTGAGTTCTGAAAAGCAGTTATATTTAATTACTGTTGATGGTAGTAGTTATATAACACTTCACCTGTTAGCCATTTGAAATAAAATGATAATTCTGAAAAGGGGAGATAGAAAGTAAAATTTGTCACAAATTCTGAACTTCTTAGGAAAAAAAGGGATAACAATTTTCTCTCCTTGCACTTATGCTTCTAATTTAAATATTACCATAGTCCGGAAAAAAAGTTGTACAAAAAGTTTTAGTGCACATATACAATTGTGGTTGGGAAGATATTTCAATTTCATAAGTGCAAAGTTATTTTCATTTGTTTCTATCCAGAAGAATGATTATCCAATCCAGGTTTACTTCACATCTGTCCAAATTTAGCTCTCCTAATCCAATAAATGCAAATCGTTCACAGAAACAGAGGCTCAGGAATCTTTCCACAAAATAATTATAAAGGCAGCTCCCGTATTTGGAATTTAGCATTCTATTCTGGGATACTGTGGCAGATGAATAGATACTATCAGCTTTGACCAAAGATGACCATGACAAATTACATCTTTATCTTTGTTGGCTAATAACAATTTTAGAACTTGACCTTATAGCTAAGGTTATCAATGCTTGACAGATAATCTAAATTTCATTTGAAAAATTTATCTATTTTGTAATTAGGAAAATCTCCATAATGTAATTAAAGAACATATCCAAAAGTTTGTTTCTTTCAGTATTTTGAATTTTTCTTTTATACTAGATATTATGCACGTTAAATTGAAAATCTTTTTAAAATTTATTGTTATTAATTGCAATCACTGCTTGTTTCCCTCTCAATATTAGCTGGACTTGGTGGAGCAGAGATAGCAGACTTTTCAAAAAAGGAAATCTTGGATTCCATATTGTTTTTTGTTTTACGTTTTTACATTTTTTTAAAAAAAAATCACTGCTCTATTAAAAAGCAGTTTAAACCACACTCACTATGGCAAAGTATTATGCAGCTATAATGGTTGTACAACAGGAATGGCTAGTTCTAACACACAGCAATCCTGTGTTTTCAGTATGCTAAGCCCTACAGCTGGCAAAGCCTCCAGTATCTGCTCTGGACATGGACAGTTGCTATGGAAGCTGTTCGAACTATCGTTTACCTGTACAGCTAATTCAAATAAAACACAGGTTCTGTGTATGTGCATTTATGTAAAGACAGCTAAAAGCAATTATGAATAATATAAGTGGAAAAGACATAGCTGCTTTAATAAGTTGAGATGATATGCTCAATAGGCACTCCTGCATATTTGGAAATAACGTATTTGAAAATTCTAGTGAGCACAGATATGGTTTTTTATTGAGATGTATTAATGAGCCTTAAAGTAAATTCTACTGAATTTACAGGGGTTTAAAATTGCACTATTATTGCAAGTTCTTGAAATATTTTGGTAAGCTATATTCCATAATTGTGGTACCTTCTTTCTTGAATTATAACTGAAGGCCAGATATTTTCTCAAAGGGAATTACCTATTATACTTTTTTGATGATGTAGACTTTTATGGGTGAAAGTTTAGCTGTCAATTTTGTTTACTTGCATTATTTTATATAATTAAAATAACTATTGTTTCTACATGGAACTTTTGGATGCTAGAATGCTAACATGAACTGATTAGTATTCAAAGAAATCCTTCCTAGTTTAAAATGGATTATGGGAGTTATGTCCAGCTTGAACAAGAAAAATGGTTTGAGTTATTCATGTACAGTATGTATTTTGTTGTGTAAAATATTCAGAGATATTTATAGCATGAAGCTTAATAAATGGAAATGTTAAACATTTATAAATATATTGATGTTTGTCCTATTCCATAACCCTAAATGAAGTCAATTTTGACTGATTATTACTGTCATACCTATTACTGTATTACAAGTACGAAGCTCACTAACCCACAAACTCTATGTAGGACAAAGATAAAATAAAAAACAACAATACTACTATAAGGAATACAGTGTGAGTAGTATTTTTCTGGTTAGCCATGTAGTTGACTGCTGATTTCCTCTAAATTTTCTATTTCCGATCATCCAGTAACCAATAGAAGTAGGAAGACTAGTCCCTGCTGCTAGAAAAGCTAGGTGGTACAATGTTGGGGGAACAAGGGAATTCTGTCATAAGCCCCAAAACAGGCCCAATATAACCCCAGAAACAGCAGAGACTTAATTCCAAAGTCAGAATAACCCCCCCCCCCCAATATAGAAACTAGTCTCTCAAAGCGCATTTTGTTTCAAGCTCAAAACAAACTGAATACAAGATCAAAATGATCTGTACATCTCTGGCCAGGAATATATAAAATAACTTATTTTCTTGAAATTATTTTATGTGTATGCACTGTGAATTTGAACATCTAAGAGAAGGTATATCATACTACATTACATAAAGATGAATAATTCAAGTGTTTATTGCTCAAAACTCATAATACATTAAATTGCTTATAGTTATTAACAGTCTTATATAAAACCACTAAGAAAAGTTCACATCCTAAGGAATGCATATTTTCTCCTCTTAACAGTAATTCATCTCGTGAACATGTCTTTTAAAAACCCTTTTTTAAATTTGTCAATCTTCATCAGATTCAAGGCTAGAAGAATAACTCAACTGGGCTGCAGTTTTACACAATTAATGTAGCACAATTATTTCTTATGTTAGGCCTCTAGTTTGCCATATGCTTATGATGGTAG
>NW_015387477.1:151848-205086 GCF_001527695.2 Protobothrops mucrosquamatus | reverse complement strand
ATGTGTCAAAAGGCATGGGTAAGCAACTTGTAGTAATCTCTTCTTCCATGTTTTTGAATGGTATAGCTTCTCCTGTAAGTCCTTTAACAAAAGCCACAGCTTCACAACACAATGGAAACAGAAAAGGAAGACAGCAAATGATCCATAGGTAATCTGCAAAACACTATATATATATATATACATATACATATATACATAATATATATAGTGTCTTACATATATATTAACTATGGATCAATATTGTAACACTTGTATTAATGTGCATATTTAAAAGGATAGAAACACTACATAATTCACATTTTCACTTTACACATATTTACAATTGTGAAATTACCGAACCTATAATTTCATGTCCCCTCTGTGGACTGCATACCCATATTTTAAAGCTTTCATCTCTCACGATTTGGTGTACAGTTTTTATACTCGTGACAGGAAAAAAGGAAAAGCAATATCAGGACTTAATGATCTACTGCTTACATTTCAAATATTTGTGCTATCAATCAAACCTTACACAAAGAAAAAAAAAGAATGGGTTATTGTTTCTACCATGTCAGTATTAAAGTATTGGACACTTTAATCACAGCACTGCACGTCCAAATATATCTAGGGTATAGGGAAAATCAAATCCACGATCAGCTTTATAACAAGTGAAAAACACATCAAAACAAAAACAAGAAAATAAGTTTTGTTTACTCTGAATTTTAAAGCCCACTTAAAAATCAATTGTCAGAAAGAATACTTGTAATACGTGAATTTCTCTATATCAAAGCTTTCTTAAGTAATAAGACATGCTCTTCAAACCTTCACATCATATTATATAAAAAGGAAAAACACTAATTTTTACTCTATTTTAATTTAGAATTTGATAATCTCTCAAAAATATGTTTGTCATATTCTGAAGTGGTAAGGCTCAATATCCGAATGTAATTTATAGAAATCTTTCAGCTAATAGTGTAGGTGTGCAATTTAATTAGTTTAACCTATATTTATGTGCATCATTTTAGCAACAGTAGAAAACAATTTTATTATTATACATATTTACCAGGCAATTCCAAATAAGGCCATAAGACCTTCATGATATTTAACTATTACCCCATCTTTCCTTGTGTGGTGCCAAATCTATTCTATAAATAATAATTATAATAATAGCAGTTGTGAAAAATGTAAAATCCAACATCAGTACTGCATCAATTTGGGGATTTGTGCTGGCCCAATCTGCCTAGGGACTTGATTTTGGGGGGCTAGGCCCATTTTAAGCTGCTATTTGAAATAAAATTTTAAAAATCACTCAGGACCAATTTTGTGGATTGGAAAATGGTGGCTTTCTGGCAGCTATTAATGTCATCTGGTAGGGTAACAATTAAGGACACATTGTCATACCTCACACCAACATTCAATTGCAACATGCATACTACATTAAAGCAAAGTGATCACAATAAAATGAAAGATTCTTTTTTTTTGCTTCAGATTGTACCTACAGGAAAAGAAAGTAAGAATCTCTGTGCTTTAGCATCTCATTTCACAGTAATAGCATATCTTACAAACTGGTAAATAGAAGGCTAAGCTAAACAAAATAAACTACATTAACAATAAACCTGTTTCAGCCAAATTTTGTAATTAACAAGTCTTTTGCCAGAAATATTTCCCAAGAGACAGAGCAGAATATAGAAGATTTTTTTTTTTACTATCCACACTATGTTTCAGAGATTCACTGTTTCGGAGAGGTTTTAGCCCAGGGGACAGCTGTTCAAAGCATGTAGGAAATGAAGAGATGGGAGAACGGGAATAAAGACTGCTACATCAGAAGCCTTCCACTAATAGAGAAGCTATTTTGCTGGATCCATCCATGATACTGCATAGACAAACTTTAAGTAATTAATACTGGTTTAGAAAATTGTCTTTGATGAAAATGAAAAAGTCCATCATTTATAAAAAAAAAACCTGCTTTCATAAAAGATACCATAAAAGGAATGTAACATACCAATTACTGATTTAATCGCATGTCAATAACAACAGTTGCAATATTTCCTAGGAGGGAGAACAGAAACTACTACGTTCAAGAACGCTAGTCATTTTAATTCACATTTAAGTATTTGAGCATTGTTTTTAGACAGTGTTGGACAACAGGACTTGCGAACCACCCACATTCTTCAACTAAGACAATGAAGTCAACTTTTAACAAACACGTAACAGTTTTACTAGAACTAAAATACTTCCTATTGCAGTACCTCATGAAACATCAGAAAATTCATAGTGTATTGACTGTAAAAATGTTATCAGAGTAATTAATAAAATTAATAAATACAGGTAGGCTTTCAAAGAACTAGTTGTTATTGAAAAAATAATGATTTAGCTTCTAGAAACTAATGTAGTGAATAAAGAAATGAAAAATAATGAAAATGATATCTTGGGAGATGTTAAGACTATGAATGTTAAGACTAACATCAGGGTATATGGGGCTGGCCTGCCCCATCCACCAAGTTGAGTATGTAAGTGGCCATATCTTCCTCCGTAGGAGCTTCAGATACAACCCAAGAATCATTTGCAGCAGTCACCTGTAGGCGGCATACAGGGCAATTCCTGTGACGACCACTCCTGTAAAGGAAGTCAGAAGAAACCGTCACTGCTTTTCAGATTTTGTACTGACAATGCACAGGACTACCTTTGCTCTCATAGTAAGATAAAATAGGATCTTGGATAAAAGGCTAAAGGAGGAGTGCTTTATTTACAAGAGCATGCTAAAAATGATAGTGAGAATATCCACAACACAGATTGCGCAGACCCGTTTTTGAAAGTCATCAGGCAATGAGATGTTAAGTTTCCAAAGAAAAACATCCTGTTGTTTTTTAACTGAAAAAATTTATATTAACCCAAATGTCTATAATTTAAAGTAATTGGTCAACCTGTCAACAAATACTGACTGCATTCAGCTATCACTTGGCTAAGATGTAAGGATATAGCAAACCCTATCAGTATCACAGAATGGCATGATGGCTAAAATTTGCAGATCTGTTTTGGCTTTTTTATGAGGTTGGGGTTATAATAAGAGGCAAAATATTTAAAGTACTCATTTGCATGCACACGCGCAAATGGGCAGCGCACACCCGCCCCGTGCTAGTGGCCTCATTCACGCATGCATAAACGGGCCACGCACATCCGCCTGGTGCTAGCAGCCCCATTCACGCCCACAGGCGACTGGAGCCAAGGGTGCTAGCATGAGTGGGGAGGGAGTATGTGCACATACATCTGTGCACTGGCCAGCCATTCCTGCGGCCCATAGATTGGGGACCCCTGACTTAGGAAATAAATGGAGCAGAGAAACTGAAATATAACCAGGTTGAATATTCTGCTGAGAATGTCTCTGCCTTACTGCTCAAACTTGTGGAGGCAAGCTGTTCCACTGGTTAATTTTCCTCACTGTCAGGAAGTTTCTCCTTAATTCCAGGTTGCATCTCTCTTTGATCAGTTTCCAACCATTGTTTCTTTTCTTGCCCTCTGGTGCTTTGATAAATAACATGACCCCCTATTCTTTGTGGCAGCCGCTCAAATACTGGAATACTACTATCATGTCTCCCCTATTTCTTTTCTTTAGACTAGCCAGACCCAAGTCCTACGTATGCTTCTACATTCTACGTATGCTTTAGTCTCCATGCCTTTGAATATCTTAGTTGCTCTTCTCTAATTTTTTTCCAAACTCTCAACATCTTTTTTGTGATATGGTGACCAAAATTGGCTGCAGTATTCCAGGTGTGGTCTTACTAGGGTTTATAAAGCAGTACTAATACTTCGTGTGATCTTGATTCTATGCCTGTTTATACAATCCAGAATTGTATTGGCTTTTTTGGCTGCTGCTGCACATTGCTGGCTCATGGTCAAGTGATCATCCACTAGGACTCCAAGGTCCCTCTCACAGTTGTTTTTAAGCAAGTCTCGCCCAATCTGTACTTATACCTTTGATTTTTGCTGCCTAAATATAAAACTTTGCTTTTCTGCACACTGTAACTCATTTTGTTGGATAGGGCCCATTGTTCAAGTTTGTCAAGATCTTTTTGGATCCTGAGTTTCTCTTCTGGGATGTCGGCTACTCCTGCCAGTTTGGTGTCATCTGCAAATTTGATGAGTTCCCCTTCAATTCCCTCATCTAAGTCATTGATGAAGATATTGAAGAGTACTGGGCCTAAGACGGAACCTTGAGGTACCCCACTGCTTACTTCTCTCCATGTGGATGTAGTGCCATTGAGGACTACTCGTTGAGTACGGTTTGCCAGCCAGCTACAGATTCATCTGGTGGTGATGTTGTCTATTCCACCTTTTTCTAGCTTACCAAGAAGTAGGTTGTGGTCTACTTTATCAAATGCCTTACTGAAGTCTAAGTATACTACATCCACAGTATTTCGCTGATCTATTAGTTTAATCACTTTTTATTTTACAGGGGTTTAATTTAAAAGTGTAATAGCTAATATTAATTTGTTTACTTTGTGCTGGCATGCCTCTTGAGGTTTCTGAGTAGCATGTACGCATACCTTCTCAAATATGCAAGTATATAAAATGCACATATTTGTATGTGTGTGAAATTCCAGGACTAGTTTCAGCTGAACTTGGAAATATGAGATGGCACTGAAAATAAGGATTTATTTCCTTTCTTCATTAAACATGGTATAATTTGTTCATGAGATTTAACTGATTTACCATTTATCAATGCATTTCTGACAAAAGCTGTGGGCACAGGGCAAGATCAGATCAGCACGTCCATCCATACAAATGCAACATTCTTCCTCATCAGTAAGCTGCTTCACCCTACAATACAAATGTATTATTTATTCATAATCAAAGATATCCAGAACTTTAATTGTACATGTAGTATACCTTGAATTGTTTCTAGGTTAAATACTTTTATAATGAATAATTATAATCCTCTAATCCCTCATTCACTAAAAGCAATTTCACATTCAATTTGCAAGAAACTATCTGGGTTTCGTCCTAAGAAAGGAGGAAGGAGACCATTATTATACAAAAAACTTGGTGTTCTATAAACAAAACTTATGACACATTAAAATGTTAAAAAGTATTTAAAAAGAATAATCATAGACTGATGTATAAATAAGAAGTTTGTTATTTGCTTCTCTTCAACATGTACACAATTACTAAGGATTGTATACCCCGAGTGGTACATGAACATTTACACACACACATATCCAAAAGCACCATACAGATTGTTGTACACAGTGGCAAATATTTATTCCTGTTATCTAGGTGCCTATTTCCAATAGTTTTCTAGCACAAAAGTGATTTAATGTCCTTTCAGCTCTCTGAATCATCTCAAAATTTTCCAGAATGAAGAAAATTAATATGAATGATAGATTATTTCTTTTTCAAAATGAATATTCATCACTAGAGGACGTTTCTTTAAAAGAGGATGCCTCTTTTTCAGAAAAGCTTACATATATTTTCAGTAAAAAAAAAGATAGACTTAACGACTGAGCATTCATTCATTGCACATTTTTATAATAAATGGCAACCCTCACCTAAACTGAATCAAGTTTACTAAACTCCTTGCTGTGGCAAGAAACTGGACTTTTTCTACCTGAATGAGCAGATTCAAACATTTTTTTTTAGAGTACTTCAAATACCTTCCCATCCAAAGGCTAGCCTGACAAGATTCAACAGATGACAGATCTTCTGCTGTTCCTTCTGAGGGAGCGTTCTGTGAAAGAACCTGTGATGCCTGACTTGTAATATCTTTATAAAGTTGAATGAACTGATACAAGTTCATGATTCTTGAAGCTTCCACAATCCCACTTGTCTTGTTTATCTATAACACAGAGAGCAGCATTATCATTTTTCTTGAATCATTTCACCATATATTATAATTTTATTTTTAGAGCAATGTAAATCAAGAGTTCCTAAACTCAGAGATTTGACATTATGAGATCATGCTATAAATGCCTTTATAATGTTAATAATGTTAATAATGTTAATAATAATGTTAATAATAATGTTAATAATAATAATAATAATAATAATAATAATAATAATAATAATAATAATAATAATAATAATAATAATAATAATAATAATAATAATAATAAAAGTTGGAAGGGACCTTGGAGGTCATCTAGTCCAACCCTTTGCTCAGGTAGGAAACCCTATATCATTTCAGACAAATGGCTGTCCAGTCTCTTCTTAAAAACTTCCAGTGTTGGAGCATTCACCGCTTCTGGAGGCAGGTTGTTCCACTTAATAATTGTTCTGTCAGGAAATTTCTCACTTAATTATAGGTTGCTTCTCTCTTTGGTTAATTTCAGAATGGTAACTGACACATTAATAATCACACGTTAGTACAATTATAACAAGCAAAACATTATAAGCATAGCAAGCTACATATTTTAATAAGTTATGAAAATGTGGCATTTTTTCTAATTAACCATGAACATCCACCATATTTATGCTTAGTGTGCATTATATGTTGCTATGAATTAGAGAATTTAAGATTGTGATAAACTTACTTTAGTGCAAACTATCCGAACAGCCACCTTCCATAAAGCTGTAGCATCAGACCCTGGCTGCACTTCAAATAACAGATGCTTGTTGTGGCCAGAAGCTAATTGTGCAGTTCTGGAATTATTTAACATTTATTTAACATTCTATACATATATAGCACAAGAGGATACACACTTTAAACATTATGATGTTATGATGTACAAATTGCAACCAAATATATTTTCAAACTTAGGGTTGGATCCAAACAAGGTGATTTGTGGAATGGGTTTGGTGGAAATTGACTTTCCCACTCAGTCCCTTCCCAAGCAGCTTTCATGAAAAGACTTGTTGATATCATCTTTATCTAGTCTGGAAGAATCTTGCTAAAAGCCAACAACGTTCATCAAAATCCTCTGATCCTGGAAACCTGTTTCCAGAGGACTGCCAGGAGAACTAATCAAGGAAGTCATTTCCAACCCTTTGCTTGTAACACAAACACTCATCTTTCTTTGATTTGGCTTCTTGGGAATATAATTATTCTTTCTCTGGTTCATCTTCATTTGTGGTCCTGCGGGAGGACAACTTTAAAATAATTATGTGCTATGATTCCAGCCAAAATGCTGGAAAATTTATGTTTTATACAAACATGTGTTTATATAAAGCATGTGTTTTCATGCAACTCCTGATTTTAAGAACTGTACATAAGTGATTTGGTATATGGTTTACACACAAAAGATCTCAGGCTTAATTCCTTCATAACCAGATAAGGAAAGATCCCTGTCAGATACCCTGGAGACACATTACTAGTCACCCTAGATAAATGCTGAGTTAGATATACTAATTATCTGACTCAGTATAAGGCAACATATGTTTGCAACTACAGTGTTTATTTTCCTCCTAAAAGTACAAATTGGAAAATGCATTCATGTCCAACAGAGATTCAATTTTAGAACACATTTTTAACAAAGTGATAATTGCAAAGAAAGTAAAATATTTTCCAAGTAGCTCAATATTAAAATGGCTAAGCAGTGGTTTAGGTTTGCATCAACTGATTTAACTGCCATTGTGAGGTTTCAATGAATGAGTACTAGATTTATTATTGCTCTTATGTAATTTATTATGGTGTCTTAAATAAGGGAAATAAGCTTCTCTCCTATCTACTAGTTTCAATTTGAAAAACATTACAATATACATCTGATAATGTCCTGATCGCAAAGTATGAGGGCAATTTGGAAATAAACCTCCATTTGGTTATCAATAACAGACACTCGCAGATACAGAACGTTTATTATACACATTGGAAAACTACAACATTACATTACTTTTTGACATAATCGCCATTCAAATTGAGGCACTTGTCATAACGTCTTAAAAGGTTTGAAATTCCTTAGTAGTAGTCGCTCAGCACCAAATCTGGGCTATGGGGGGGGGGATCAAAAATCCCAATGGAACTGCTTCAAAAGTTCTTGGGTGCATCTAGTGGTGTGCGGGTGAGCATTATCGTGAACTAACACATCGGAAGTGATGCCATAGAAAATCCCGCCAAATGGGAAGATACCAATGGAGTACTGCTGGTGAAGTTCATGGAGCGTGGTTCAACCATCATTTCAGAAGTCTACTGTGAAATGTTACAAAAACTCAGACGAGCCATCCATAACAAGCGTTGGGGCATGCTGACTTTCAGCGTGGTATTGGTTCACGATAATGCTCACCCGCACACCTCTAGACGCACCCAAGAATTTTTGAAGAATTTCCGTTGGGATGTTTTTGATCACCTCCCCTATAGCCCAGATTTGACGCCAAGCGACTACTACTAAGGAATTTCAAATCTTGTAAGACGTTATGACAAGTGCCTCAATTTGAATGCTGATTATGTTGAAAAGTAATTTAATGTTGTAGTATTCTAATGTGTATAATAAAAGTTCTGTATCTGTGAGTGTCTGCCATTGACAACCAAATGGAGGTTTATTTCCAAATTGCCCTCGTATTTGTTGTGGTTTAAGATATGACCAAACACATCCTGAGAATCTAAACCTTACATCACACATGTAATGCAATTGTTCTATTTCTATTAGAAATTAAGCAGTCATATACATTATATATTGCTAATAATTCATTCTGAAATGCCTTAAGCATGTTCCTGTTTAATACGTAAACTATCATATGCATAAAAGGGGAAAAAAATCTCACGTGTCATTAAGTTCAGCTACTCTTCCCAAAAACTCTTCATATGTCAAGAAGCCACTTTCTCGAACAAGAGAGACGTGCTTGACAACTTTTTCTGGCAGCTTATTTATAACTGTCTGGGTCTGGCTTGAGAGTTGCTGGCCCATGATAGAATGCTTTAGCTCAGGTCCCAGGACGAAATCCTGCTTTCCACATTTAGAGAATTTCTGATAAATATATTTTAAAACACTGTATTAGAACAAATAATCATCACTGCATTTAATTCACAATGCATAAACTTCAAGCTAACTACGTGCTATCAAGTTCAGCTGGAGCAGCTTTATATAGAGCTAACCAGATATGAAGTCAGATTAAATCCAATTCTACTGACACCTAACTCAAGCATATTCTTAATAGGAAAATTAACATTCTGTGAATGCACATTTTTATTAACATTTTTAGTAACTCCTAAAATACAAAATATAATGGCTGACAATTGCAAGTTTACAATTTTAAAACTCTGTAGACTAAACTCGAGTACTTTTTAAATGGGGAGAGAATAACATTCATTCAGGTGAAGCCATGCAGAAAATAACAGTGCACAGCAAAATCTAGTTGACTATTAAGGAGGAGAACATATTAGACATGCAAAAAACTCTCAAATTATGGTGAAGAAAGAGCTATTATTTAAAGACTATAATTTATTTTATGCTCTAATTTGTCATTCTACATTTTGCTAAATATATTTTTATCTATCCAGTAGCTGGAGTTTTCTAGGTGTATTACAAAGTCATTATCTTAAATCTTAAAAGACCAAACAAAGAAAAACTGTAAAACTGTAATGTCTACTAACAGACATTAATTTGAAAACAATATACCAGATACATTATCACAGTATTATGAAAGATTTAAAAAGTAATTATATTAAACAGGGAAATGTAATACCAGTTATAAAATAACACTCTTGTTCATAGGGTTGAGTGGAACTTCCAAAGAGTAAATAAATCAAGGCTTAAAAATTGAAAGCATTAATTTGTAAAATGAACATTTGAACATAAACAAAATTCCTGAATTTTACAGTTTGAACTGTAATTTAAACTGTAACTTCATTGCTCCGTAGAAGCATTTTTCAGAATTCTAGCAACCTGTTTTTAATATGCTATCATTTTGCAGAATTGTCCCCCAAAATTGTGATACAGGTAGTCTTCGACTTACAATCGTTCATTTAGTGATCGTTCAGTTACAACAGCACTGAAAAAGTGACTTATGACAGTTTTTCACACTTATGACCGATGCAGCATTCCCATGGTCACATGATCAAAATTTGGACATTGGAAACTGATTCATATTTATGACAGTTGCAGTATTCCGGAGTCATGTGAATGCCTTTTGTGACCTTCTTACAACAAAAGTCAGTGGGGAAGCTAGATTCACTTAACCTTCTTACTCACTTAACAACTGCAGTGGTTCACTTAACAACTGTGGCAAGAAAGGTCGTAAAATGAGGCAAAATTCACTTAACCAATTTTTCACTTACTAACAGAAATTTTGGGCTCAATTGTGGTTGTAAGTTGAGGGGTACCTGTATTCCAGTTATTATTACACCCAAAACTGGTTACCTGAATCCAAATTCCCTTGTTTGAAAAGGAGACACTAATTTTTTTGAATTCTGTTCAAGTACATATATTTCAGAAGCACCCAAAGTGTTTTATCTCTGTAAATCAACCCAGATGTTGCTGTATGAGTAATATAGTCGCCTTCAAGTTCTGCTCAGCTCCTGGTGACAGCACTAAAACATAGTTTCTCATTGCTTACTTCTGGGACAAGTTTTTCAACTTTCTGGTTAAACAAACCTAACCCAACCCGGTCTAGCCCTGCTGAGCTTTTGGGTCCGGAGAAGGTGGGGCAGGTGCTGCCACCTGCTGAGCCATCAAGAAACGTTAGGGTATCAGTCAATTTCCCTGTGGCGTAACAAGCTGGGATAAAAACTGTAAACAAACTTATCTCTGAAGAGGCTGAACTGAGAAGTCGATGCTTTCTGAACTTGGTTGTTTCCTTGCAGACATTTAACTAGGTAACATCCTCAATACTAGTCCTGGATAATCCTGAACTACCCAGGAAAGTGGTTCTTTATTCACAAGACTCAACAAACTCAACTATCCTCGCAGCTGACTAGGGGCCAGTGTTTCTCAACCTTGACCATTTTAAGGCATGTGGACTTCAACTCCCAGAATTCCACAGCCAGCATTGCTGGCTGTGGAATTCTGGGAGTTGAAGTCCACATGCCTTAAAATGGTCAAGGTTGAGAAACACTGGACTAGGCTTGGCTTAGCTCACTCCGAGGAGCCAAGGGGCAAGGCAGGCACAGGCAGGGCTGGCCCTCTTGAGCCCCATAGCAAAAAAATAGCAGGTGCCAAACCTCCATATGACCATGGAGGAACCTGGTCATATGGTGCCCATAAAACTCAGGCACCTGGGCTGGCTTGGAGCTGGAAAGAACCAAGTCCTTGAATTTGAGAGAGATACACCCAACACCTTGCAAATTGGACTGCTCTTCCCCCCCCCATTACGAATCACAAATACTTCAAGCAAAGCAAAAAAAAAAAAGAAAGCCTTTATTAAGGGGGGGGGATCCAGTCATTATATAGGGTTGCATTACATCCGATGGACAAAAGACAGACACACCCCCCGTTAAAATACGTTGCGTCTCCTGCACTTCAGAACGCAGCCCAATATTTGGTTAACAGACCCCGAAAGGTCTAGTTTTTGCACATCGGAGGAAATGGGGGGGGGGGCATGCTAAATGCTAATGCAGGGGTAGTCAACCTTGGCTCTTTTATGACTCGTGGACTTCAACTCCCAGAATTCCTGAGTCAGCTGTGCTGGCTCAGGAATTCTGGGAGTTGAAGTCCACGAGTCATAAAAGAGCCAAGGTTGACTACCCCTGTGCTAATGCAAACGTCATTAAAATGTCAAAAATAAAGTCTTAAACGGCTTCATTATGGGCTACGACACGACCGCACCCCGGTCCCGTTTTCCCGTTCTTGTTCGCTTAACTCGAGCTCTGGGCGCAAGCGAAGAGCCACCACCCCCCGGCCCTCCTCCCCCCCTCCAGAATCAAGGCCCATAAAAAGCCAAACTCTCCACAGCAGCCTCACCGCTGTCGCTCCAACATCCTGCTCCGAATTCGCAGCTACGGTCTCCTCCGCCAGCAACGGCTCCGCCCCACTTCGGGCGCCGAGCCCTCCTACCCGCTCCGCTTGCCCAATAGAATGCGTGACGTCAGGACGCGACATACGGCACAGGGTGAGTCCCGACGCGCTTAGCTGACGTATTGAAGTTTCGCTACCTATTTGGTTGCCAGGATCTCGAAAATAGCCGAACTGGCCCGAGGTTTTTGAGGGGGTAACTACATGGTTCGTCGTCATCTTTTTTTCTACAAGCCTGCAACGTGTTTTAAAATTACAAGAGGCAAAGAAGTAAGAGTCGGAATATTGATTATGCGTGATCTTCCGGTAAGGATTCCTTGAAAGGATTGTCATTGCATAGTGCAAGTGCAGTCCTACAATAAACACTTATTGGAGACAGCGTGGCGCGAAAACGAGTCAATAGATTAATTTCGGATTGTTGAAATCCTCGTAATTTTATAGGATTCAAGTGCACCGCTGTCAAATAATTTCCAGCATGCATGCATGCATCGAACCCTAACATCGATCTGACCTTTTTTACACGTACAAGTCAATGCCACAAAACTGCCTGTAAAACTCAGATCACCTTGCTTTTGCGTGATTTTTTTAAAAGAAATCTTTCTAAACCAACATTAAATCACATCCCGCCTCTGTGCTAGCAGTGAGTTCTGACGGATCCAAAAGTTTTGATATTAGATCTGATGCTTAGGTTATATACAGGATTCACTTAAAATCACCATTAAAACAAATTTTATCAGTCTGGCTGATCTGACAGTCTTTGGTACATCTGTGGTGCAAGAAACACAGGCTTGATTTCGTATACAGATCATATCCATCACAATCATGGATCCAATAGTTTTTGGCACATTATTAAATATATGAATTCAAGACATAGGTTCTATCAACAAAACTCTGAAAAAGCATGGAAGAACAACAACAATTCTTTTCTGGTCTTTTATCATAGAAAGCATTTAATTCATTTAATTCATTTTAACAAATGTTCCTTTCCTGGCAAGAAAAATAGAATCTAACCATTGATTATTTAAGCTAATTATTTAACATGGCATGAAGAATTATTTACCTGAACCAATAACTATTTCTTTAATTGCTCCAGGTATTTTCAACCTATGTTTTTTTCCGAGCAAATGTATTAAAGCATATTGGATTGCAATAAGCATTTTTTCTTTCAGACAAATTCTGACTACCAGCCCTGGCTACTCATTTAGATTTAGAGATTTAGTAAATAATGTAAAAGAAATAAACAACATTTTGATGGGGTTACATAAAAAGGAATGTTAGCAGCACAGTCCCTGTAATATATCCCCTATACACCAGGTACCTATGGATTTCTTGGGAAAGCATAGCCAAGAAATTCATATTCATCTCATGTTTCACAAATATCCAAATCCAATTCAATAAGTATGGCCCATCTAAAGCAGTAACATTTAGGCTTTTTAAACCTAAAATCTTAAAACACTAATTTAGAGAGTAAGACCTATTGAACTCCACTGTACTTACAGTATTTGAAATAAATATACTTGTAATATAAGTAGACAATGAAATGATTTGTCAAAACACGTAATTAAAAGCATGAAAGTGGTGTTATATGTATTTCTAGAAGTTCTCCATATAATATGAAATATATTTCTATAGTTTTTCAGATGAATCTGTCTATCATTGGAAAGTAATTGTGAACAAATTCAGTTGTTGAAAAAGATGAGTATGTATGTGAATTTTTGTATCTATTTACAGTATTAAATAATTATGCAATTTTTGTTTATTTCAATGAAATCCTGATAAATACCTATATTTACATGTATATTATGGTGACAGCCACAACACTCAATTTACAAATTTTATATAGCAGTCTTGAACATACTAGATAGTAAGTTCAGGAAATAAAATGGAATATATTTCTAAGTAAACATGCATATGATTGGGCTGTTAAATATTTTTGAAATAAATTTGACTATGGCATGCATGGAAAAAAGAAATATAATTAATCGATTTTATTGCTCTCATTTTTTAATTTTTTTCTCTTATTTAAAATTGATAGTGTGTGATTTGTTAGATTTCTGGAAAGAAGGCAGGAAGAGACACAAACTGGAATCACAAGAAATAATTTTTTATGGTTACTTAACAATTTGTGCTGGATTCATCAGCATGTGAATCAGACATTTCCCTTTGTTCTTTTCCATCACTCTATGCTTTTGAACTTCTGTGATGACCTCTCAGTAAAGATATACTTTAAAGTTACCATCCTTTGAAAAATACAGGAACAGTTTCTCTGTTAAATCTAGTTCGCATATTCAAGTTTCTCCATAAAATCCTTTGTATAACAAAAAAAATTCCGTTTTTGTTTGATTGAGTTGCATGTCTGAATTCATGTTTTGGAAAGATATCGTCGCTTCCTCCCTAAAAAGGCTTGTTACAAAACTGGAAATATGAGCTGTATAGATGTTACTGAAAGGAAGATCATTCCTATACTGACAATGTATAAGCTAACACAGTGGTGGCGAACCTATGGCACGGGTGCCAGAAGCGGCACTCGGAGCCCTCTCTGTGGGCACACGTGCCGTTGCCCCAGCCTTGCCTCCCCCCACGACCCCCTCCTCTCCAGCAGCCCCCCTGAAGGAGACTCACCCTCGAGCGTGGCCCACACGGGGCAATGCAGCCAGGGACATGGCAGCCAGGCAGCGTAGACAAGACTCTGCCCTCACACCCCATCATGCAGTTGATGCTGCAGGGCGCGGGCAGAGAGTGTGGCCACCATAGCGCTGCTGGGCTGCCTGGGAGATCTGCGGCGGGCCCTGGAGGTGGTGAGTGGTCCTGTGGGCAGGTGGGGCGGGGGATGGGGGGGCAGAGCAGAGGCGGAGCAGGGAAGTGGAGCAGGGGCGGGGCCAGTTTTTGGGCATTCGGTCTCTAAAATGTTTGTATTACACACCTAATACTGACTTTGGCAAAACATACAATTATCAATTCATAAACTGTTAATTGGTTTATGCCATTTGTTCATGTGGCATCTGTTCATTGAGATGGCTTAAACTTCTGCTTCCAAACACTTTACTGGCGGTTCAGACTTGACTTCCACTTCTTCCTTTTTCCCATTCTTTAGGCCCTGCTCTGGAGGTTGGTTTTTTGCATTTAGTTCTTTGATGTTCTTGGTTTCTATTTCATCTTTCTTCCCTTTGCTTGAAAATAGAGATGTTTTCTTGTATCTTTCATCAAATTGAAAAACAAAGTTGATTAACAATTAATGGCCATGCATATAACATACAAAAATTCTAGAAATGAAAGCCATTATTGTATTATATATTATATATATTTTATGTATAGATTTTATATATGAAAGCCTTTTCATATGCTATGATAGAAACAAGGTTTTACCATAACCACTCTGATTTTTTTATTAAGAGATGGTAGAAGAAATATTTACTCACTACCACTGCACTGTTGCAGATTTTTCTATCAGAACATACGTTATACATTCTTATATAGTATGCCTTACTTATATTTATGCTGCATCAAGAAAACATGAATAAATATATTTAATGATTAAAACTTGTCTAGTTGGTGACTTTAAAACATTCCATATACAATGAGAAGAATGCCCAAGTCATGTTACATATGAAAAGATAGCATTTAGCATCCAAATATATGTTGCTGGTAGAAATGCAAGCATAGCAAAGCAACAAGTATACTTACTTTTTGATATAGCAGACAGCTAAAACCATTGCTGCTGTACAGAAGAAGAGGGCAAGCACCAGAAGCACGATAGGTACAGCTGGAAAGAAGAAAGAAGTAACTTTGAAATCTTGGAGACTAAACAATCTTTTTTTAATCTCTGGTGGCCGTTTTAACCAATGTTTTCTGAAAGAAAACTCGAAGTGGGTTTTTTTCTCCAGTGTTCATAGATGAGACTCCAATGGCAGAAGAATTAACACCATTCTCCAGAACTGATTGGATGAAACAAGAAAGTCCAGTTGCCTCATGAAAAAGCATCTTTGGGATAACTATGACCTGGATGACTGAAAATCTCCATAGACATTTAACCACTTGGTACATTCATATCTAAGCAATAGATGGCTACCCATCAGTAATACTTTTCAAAAGTACCCATATATACTTGCAAACAAACCCATCAACAGCTCAGCTAATCCTCAATTTTTTAACCAAACTACCATGAAAAATGTGCAACAGGGCCGCAGAAACCCCATGTCCTCTATTATGCCAGAGAACTTTCTTACACTTTCCAAGATAATTTTGAGGTTTTTCAGGTATACAAAGTCACTGAGTGTTAGTCACTCATTTCCATTTTCTGAATGTCGTCAGAGCATTCTTAGAAATGAAACTGGTACAGGAGACTGACTAAGGAGTCACTTAACATATAACAACTGCTAGTTTAATATTAATAGTAAGTAGTTGGAGTGACAGAAGTGACAATAATAACATGGCCCAAATCTTGGGGAAAACAAAAATTTTCTCTTAGATTTCAGATCTTTTTTATGTAGGCCCTAACTGAATTACAAAGAGTTTTCTAGTTGAGAGGATGAAAAAAGCCAACTAATAATACTTTCTTGTACTGCTTTGGTATATTTAAAGCTCTTCATGTACATTGTCTACTAATAATTCTTGCCAAATATATATCTTGTAAGTCAGGTAGCTGGAAAGTATGGAAGAGAAATGCTGAAGCTGAGGGAAAACAGCAACCTAATATATCCAGATTTAAGATTTGGATGAGCAACTCTTCAGCCACTACGTTAGAGCAGCTCTCAATTGCCTTATTTGGATTGTAGAATTGGTGGCTTGAAACATGTCAAAAGGAAAAGACTACATTTCTGGTTATAGTGGTTTGATTCATCTTGCCACCTCAAAAGGACATCTTTTAAGTTCCTTTCTAAGCCAGCAAAAAATTTAAACCTGAGGTTTTCCTTTGTCTTCTGTTTAACACAGAGATCCCCAACCTTTTGGGCACCAGGGACCGGTTATGTGGAGAGAGGTTTTTCCACAGACTGCAGGGTGTGTGGTTTTGTATGTTGCCTGCATCCCACGGATGGGGCTTTGCTTGTTTGTGCGGATCGGTTGATGGCATGCTGTGGCCCGGTACTGGTCCACAGATGGGGGTTGGGGACCCCTGCTCTAACATAAAACCATGAAATTCACAGCACTGAGTATGGCTATTACCTCCAAATGGGACACCCTCATTTTTAAAGGCAGTTCGCTTTTCAGTGAAAAGCCGATTTTCCTTCTCGGGAGTGGGTTCGGGTGGTAAAGTTTCTGTTACACATATGATGCGATACTTTGGGGACTTTGGAGTTTTTAGTAACGGAGTTGTGTCAACCCCTGTAGAGGTATCCTGAAATGAGGCTGTTAGGGTGGAGTTCATCTCAGTGGAACTGTCTGGTAATGCAACTGTGCTTTGTTCCGGGATGCATGAATTAATCCACGTATCTGAAAAGAGGACGAGAAAACAAAGCAATGAGATTTGTTGATGCTATTGTATGCAATTTTTTTTTATAAAAAACAGAATGCAGGGGACATCTTACTAAGCGTTATTCTACATAGCTAAAAGGAAGTACTGTAGAGTAATAGAGCAGTCCTATTAGATTACTCAGAGAGATCTGATGTTGAAGTATCTGTCAGACCTAACTCTTTGCTAGGTTTATCCCAGTAAGATGAAGTTCTGGAAGAAGCTGCTGTCATAATTCTTCCTCCCTGTTCCACTGATAGTTTCTAAGCGGGAGAGGATTCATTTAGATTTGTATAAAGTAATCTCATTTAGTTTCTGCATCTGGGTATGATAGATATGCAGATGTTTGAATTCAGTGGGCCTGTCTAACAAAATGACATTTAGTGGCGAGAAAAATAAGGTTTACACTTAGGCAAGAAAAATCAAATGCATGGGTATAGAATAGGCTCAATAGTAGTAACTACGAGAGGATTCTTGGAGTCCTAGTGGAATATGAGCCAGCAGTGTGCTGCCAACAAAGTGCTAGGCTGCATTAATATAGAATCAAGATCATGTGAAGTTTTAAATACCACTTTATAATGCCTTGGTAAGAATATTGCATCCAGTTTTGGTCTCCATAATAATAAAAAAATATTGAGACTCTAGAAAGGGTGCAGAGAAGAACAACAAAGATGATTAGGGGACTGGACGCTAAAACATATAAAGAACAGATGCTAGAATTGAGTATGTCTAGTTTAATGAAAAGAAGGATTAGAGGTGACATGATAGCCGTGTTCCAATATCTAAGGGGTTGCCATAGGGTTGTCACTCTATTCTCCAAAGCACCTGAAGACAGGACAAGAAGAAATGAATGCAACCTAATGAAGGAAAGAAGCAAACTAAAACTAAGGAGAAATTTCCTGACAGTTAAAATAATTAATCAGTGGAATCACTTGCCTCCAGAAATTGTGGGTGCTCCAACACTGGAGGTTTTTAAGAAGAGACTGGGCAAGCATTTGTCTGAAATGGTAGAGGGTTTGCTGCTTGAGCAGGGGGTTGGACTAGAAGACTTCAAGGTCCCTTCCAACTCTGTTATTCTGTTATTCATTTAAATTTGCAATTTTTATTGTTGGGCATTTTCGATATTGGAAAGACAATCAAATGTCAGACTGTAATTGAGTCACTGAGGGAAGAATGCTATGGTGCCATGGATAACGTCCTGGACACCATAAGATTGTGTTCTAAATCTCTCTGTATATAATCTCTCTCTCTCTCTCTCTCTCTCTCTCTCTCTCTCTCTCTCTCTCTCTCTCATCACCATTTCACTTTGTTGCTTTTCCAATACAAAATTCAGTAGGTTGGTGTTGACAAGATTAGAAAAACTGAGGGGGCTATCAGAAAAAGTAGAGGCAGCAGCAAGTCCAAGAAAATAAAGATGATGGCCGCAATTATATGTTCAAAGCCCCCATCTCACCAGTGCACAATAAAAGAAAGAGGATTTTAATCACATGGTGTAGCCACTGTACTGATTATTTTTTACTCTCTGGTTATTGGTTAAAAATAACACAATAAACTAGTGACTCTGCTTCCTTCCTCAAAAGGGTAAATAAAAACTAAGTGTGCTTTCTCAAGACCATAGAAAGCTAAATGGCTTTGTGTGGCATGTTTATCTTGATACCTTGTTTCCTTTCTTAAAATATGCAATTAACCAGACTAGTATTATTTAAATTAAATAAATAAATAGTAGGAAAGTGAAGTTGGAGACCAGAGTGATTTTCTATAGAAATAAGAGAAGAAAGTATAATATTTCCCAGTTTCTACCGTGTGTTCTTGATGACAAATATATGTACAGGAGAATAGAATCATGCACATTAATTGCATCAGAACAATTAACAGTGCATTTAGTTTGATCCTCTGACCAGAAAAAACAGTGATTCTAAAAGTCACCAATAGCATTGGTAGAAAAATCTCGATTTAAATGATCTTGTGGTAAGGTGTATCCCAATATATTATGTATAAAGGACTACTGAGATTAAATAATTAGAGACTAGTGATTATTGATCAACTAGTGAGACCAAAAAAAGAATTAGATAGATTAAATAATTTAAAGATCAAATTTCAATTTTTTATATTGCTTGAAAACTATTATAATACCCCAATGACTATGCTATCTTAATATTTGTAGTGACGGAAGGAAATGATCCTTGCACTGTTCTTGATGTTAGACCCTGACAGGAAATGTGATGACACATTTTAATGAACTGAATAGGATGTAAATGAAAGCTGTATTGTGATATTGCTATGAGTCTCTGTTGAAAAGCCAAAAGGATCATTGGGTTCTGCATTATATTATAAACATGCCTGTTACCATGATCAGCCATGGCAAAAAAATATAGCTGTTTATTTGCTTGTTATTAAAGCAGACTCCTTTAAAAGAATTATGTGTCTTTAAAAAAGAGCTTGTAGTTTAAAAATTAGTATTAGGATCATGTCTAGGTTGCCCTTTTGAAATAGATAGACCCAGGGCTTTTTTTCTCATAGAACGCCCAGAACGGAGTTCCGGCACCTTTTTTGGATGGAACCTTGTAGGGTAGGCAAGGCGGGTTGTATGACATGTATGAGTTCTGGCACCTTTTTTTTTTTTTTAGAAAAAAAGCACTGGATAGACCAAAACATTCAGTATCCTAATATTGAATCATTTTCTACACATATTTCCCTATAAGAGTTCTTAGGAGAACTGTGTTCAGTAAGGCTGGGCATATGTCCTATGAATTAAATTATGGCCTATCTTGCAATTTTCTAGTGGCATATCTTCCATGTTTCAAGCAAGTGTCATCCAGTAAAACTCTTTATGTTTTTTCTCTTTAGTTGGAGTCAGAGTTTTTTTTTAAACACTTCCTGAGATCTCAGAAAGTACATTACCACCCTAGATTGTCCAAGTGATCAAATTCTAATTCTAGAGAGGTACTGAAGGCCCCATAATCATTTCTGATTAAAAGATGTACTTCTCCATCAATTATGCCATTGAGATAAGTATGGGGAGAATTCCAGATGACAACATAGGAACTCCAGGTTCCTTGCAAGTATAAATCAGATTACAATATTCTTTATTCTGGTCCATTTGATTATTTTAGAGGGAAAAATGTTGTGCGGTTTTCTTTATTTTTAATGTTCTTTCATGAGATTTATTTATTTCTCTGATTTAAAAGCCACCCTTCTACTAAAAGTGACAAATATTTGAAAAAAAATATTAAATTAAGACTACTACTGTAGTGAAACCAGTGCTTTTTTGTCATAGACCACACCAGAAGGGAGTTCCGGCACCTTTTTTTGACTGATTTTCCAAGTTTTAAAAGTAACTTTTGAAAATTTGATGTTTGGTCCACATGGATTTGAATCGCCCTGTCGAGCATAGCAGGTCGGCGGAAAAATCATTGAAACGGTGCATCTGGGCTGCTTGTGTGTCGAGTCCGATGCATGCGTACTTCATCCATGCTGGTTGTAATGCTGCTGCTCGGCTTGTGGCACTGCTCAGCTTGTGATTGGTCGTGTGGTCGCGCACTGAGTGCTTACTGTGGGCGGCGACCATTATGTTTCGTTACACAACTGACGTGTGTGGGTGTGTGTACAGTGATTAACTATGTGCGAAAGGTAAATAATTTCTTTATTTTAAAAAATACATTTTTAGTGTAAAATTTACTATGAACATTTGCCTTAAATACAATAAATATATATATTAAAAGATTAACAAGATGTGAACTCCAGCACCTTTTTTTTTTTTACAAAAAAAGCACTGAGTGAAGCTAATGATTAGCAAGCACTATGATAGAGATGCTATGTGTCTTTATAGATTTTGTATCTCTGAGAGAGTGTGGCCAAGGGCAAATCCCCCAAAAGTGCATTCTCTAAGTTGGGAGCAAAGCAGGTGAAGGAACTGTCCTAGGAAGAGAAGTCCTGAAAACCCATCTATTTCGTGCGGCCGGCCTGGCGTAGTCTTAATTAGGTTTTAGTATAGGTTTTTATATGGGGTATTTTAGAGCAGGCCTTTATTTATTTAATTTGATTTTAGAATAGATATTTATTGTGATTTTTATTATCGCCTGTTCACCGCCCTGAGTCCCGTAAGGGAGATAGGGCGATATACAAATCTAAATAAACATAAACATAAACAGAAGAATTTCTTGCAAATATTAATGATGACCCATCCCTAACCTTAATACAATATAACTTTTTGAATTAGAAAACAGTATATTTTGGGCACACCTAAAGCAATTTAAATTTCATAATGCTCTTCCATGCTACAAACTTTGACTGAGGGAAAAACAGGTAAACTTGTCAACTGTGGCTTAGCTGACTTGTTAATAGTTTAACTTGCAATTTCTGAGTTTCTCAGGCTCCCCAGGAAGCTGTTGTGTAGTGAATTGGTTTATATTGGAATCCTAGAAGTTGGCCACAATCTTCTAGCAGTATGGAAATCTTCACAAATATTATTACCTTAATTCTTTCACGAGGGATTCTGGTGAAAAATATTATTACAATCCATATCTCATCCCACTTACCTGAAGAATTATAACAATAAACACGAGCCTTCCTGTCTAGTTTCATTCTCCAGCTGGAAATCCCAGTTTTATTCTGACCACATTTTTCATTTGGAGTTACACGAGAAATTACAGCATAGCCTTCTGCTACCCAGCCAAAACTAGAGTGAAAAGCATTTTTTTCTATTAGATATATGACCTTAGCAACAATGAAGTGTCACTATTCAAAGTTTATATATACAGTACTATAGTGTTTCTCGGCCTTGGCAACTTGAATATGTGTGGACTTCAATTCCCAGAATTTCCCAGCCAGCATTCTTCCCCAATATTATTCTTTGGTTTTATGATTCCACTTTCCTTGTTCAGTTCTGAAGCTAATAATATCATATTTGAGGTTACTTTCTCAGCCTACTATTTTTTACTCAGAGGGAAATGATTATTTTCAGGGTTAAAGTTTGAAGTCCCCAGTCAGTGGTCTCGTCCCATAAACCTTTGGCTGTGGTTTTCAGAGTCTCTCCAAAAGTTATAAGTTTTAATGTTTCAAAAGGGGAAAGCTATGAAATACATGGTAAATCATAATTAGTGCTATTAATTTTAATTTTAATTAAAATAAAGTCAATAGATATTTGTTTTTGTCTTGACTTAATTCATTTTCATTTGGGGGAGTTTACACAGGTCACTTTTCTCAAGTGCCATGTGTAATCCACAGCCTGAATCATTTGTGCAAAAAGTAAAAAAGATTTTAAAATGTTCAGGTTAGGTGCAGTGAAAAGCAACCCTCAGTGACACAGGATGATTCATCCTTTGGAAAACGGAGGAGAATTTCGAGAAGTTTGTGATATTCACAAACAATTTCTGTTTCAAATTTCAAGGTGGCAAAAGTTGCACATTATTAAATATACATTTAAGTGCACCTCAAGTGCTTATCTGAAGCCACACTCCTTCATATTTATACACAAATAATATACATGATGGTTTTCAGTCTATGCATATGAATCTGTGGAGAACAAAGGGAATAAATTTATTTTGGGAATAAATAACCAACTTCTTCTGCTATAAGAATAAGAGGGGCTATTTAATTTTTAATTGTTTGCATGCTTCCAATCTTAATTTATTTCTGAGTAATAATAATAACTTTATTTTTAAAAAATGGCATGAAAAAAGGTAATCCGTATGCACGTTAGCATAAAACATTTAAAAGTAAAGGTTGGAAAGATTTTCTGTACCTGCAAGTTTCAAAGCCATGCTTCCAAGCAGCTTCAATCTTGGATTTTTGTGCTAGTGTTAATCCCAGCTGCCTGCAAACTATTTCTGCTTCAGCAAAATTAAAATTGGTTCTATTCTTATCTGCAACAAGCGCTACACCTGCAATTCTGCAGTTGGTCATGTAAATATCTGCAAATAAGCAGAAATATATCAAAGTGATTACTTATGGATATTTAACATTTACATGTTTATTTGCATTTCAAAATATGTACCTTTACTCAGTACTGATTCACTAATATTCAAGGGAGTGATAGAGATCCCGCTATTACAGATGGTGGTGCTGCATACATCCAAGATATTTTAGCTATAGGTTTTTACTTATAGGATCCAATTGGTATAATGCTTAGAATAGCATTATAAATTCAACTGGTGGAGAGATTGTGGTCCAATACATTCAGTTGGTATCCAGTTGGGGGAGATGGATTTGAATGTCAGACAAGGACAAGGAAGAGCTGCTTTCAAACATCAGATTAATTTCCTAGAGACCTTGGTGTGGCATCTCTCTCTCTCTACCAAAACTGCCAAACACTATGGGATTTGGGAAGTGGGGTTAAGCAAAAACAATTTGGTGTGGGCCAAACCATGTATCCAGCCTCGAAAAATCCTGGACAATGCCCCTTTTTGGGATTTACAAAGTAAGCTGATAAAATTTTTGAAGACCCCCTTTGACTACCAAAGATTGATGAAAGATCAAATCCTGCAACAACATTGGAAGACCATTTAAGAACAAAAAGAAGGAATATAAAGTGGGACTATTTGATCAGGGATAAAGTGTTTGATATCTTGGGAACCTGTAATTTCTAACTCCTAATGGACTTTTTGCTGAACCAGGACTGAAAAGATAAGAATTTATGGATTACATATAAATAACAGTTAAGCTATGGGAAGAGGGTTTTTTTTTATTTGTACTTTTAAAAGAGGGTAAAAAGTTACTATATTAGCTTATGCTTGGTACTGTATGATAAAGGTTGGAAGCCACATCTTTATTATTGCTTTGTTTCTTTTTTTCCTTTTTTGTTTTCCCTACACCTTCTGAACTTGTCTTTAACTTTTCTTTTTCCTTCTAGTTGATTTTATTTTAGTCTTTACTAAAAATGTCAATAACATTTTTTTAAAAAAAGATTTGGAGTGGGTAATTAAAGGCCCAGACAGTCTGATGCATGAGAAACAAGGATAGTTAATAATAATAATAATAATAATAATAATAATAATAATAATAATAATAATAATAATAATAATAATAATAATAATAATAATAATAATAATAATATGGAAGGGACCTTGGAGTCATCTAGTCCAACCCCCTGCTTAGGCAGGAAACCCTATACCATTTCAGACAAATGGCTGTCCAGTCTCTTCTTAAAAACTTCCAGTGTTGGAACATTCACAACTTCTGGAGGCAGGTTGTTCCACTGATTAACTGTCAGGAAATTTCTCCTTAGTTCTAGGTTGCTTCTCTCTTTGATAGTTTCCATCCATTGCTTCTTGTCCTGCCTTCAGGTGTTTTGGAGAATAGCTTGACTCCCTCTTCTTTGTGGCAACCCCTGAGATATTGGAACACTGCTATCATGTCACCCCTCCTCCTTCTCTTCATTAAACTAGACATAGGGAAGAGGGTGCCAGAAAGACAGACAGATACACATTTCCCCCAACAAATCATCCTTAAAGAAATGCAACCTTCAGGGAAGAAAGCCCTTGACTAGTTTTGTCGTACAACTTAGTCTAGTTCAGGGGTGGGCAACCTTGGCTCTTTTATGACTCATGGACTTCAACTCCCAGAATTCCTGAGTCAGCCATGCTGAGGGAAAAGGGAGAGGTTTCCAAGCTGAGCCATGCTGGCTCAGGAATTCTGGGAGTTGAAGTCCACGAATCATAAAAGAGCCAAGGTTGCCTACCCCTGGTCTAGTCTATGCATTCTAACTTCAGTAGGCTTAGCACTACTCTTAATTTCCTTCTATCCTTTCCAAATGAATCCTTTTTTTCCTCCAGTAATACTCAGTAATTTCTACAGTAAGTCTGTTGTCACTTTCTCATAATGTCTTTCCAATATGATCCGTCAACAATGGCATCTCCACTGCTGACCGCCTATTATAATAAAAATATAATTTTTCCAGTGAAGTTTTTATGACTTAATTGAATTTGTTGACAGCATGAAAACAATAATGAATTTAGACTTTCTAATACTTGCATATTTTAACACAAAGACATCCACAACAGTGGTGATACCCGAAAACTAAAACCATCCCTCAAAATACTATCACTAAATATATCCCATAAGAATAGATCAAAAGATTTGATGATTGAGACAAATTTTGAATATAGGAAGAAGCAGACTTTTAGTATAAGAAACATCCTTTTTAAAAGTAAGTTGCTAATAGTTTTTATACAAAAGCAAAAAAAGGTCCTTACTGTTCTCACCCTTAATGTTCTGTGTATACTGTATATTTTCTCATCTCACTATAAGATGAAACTACAGCATATTACCTAGCAGAACACACATTCTGAATATCCAAGATACTTGTTTTTGTAATATCAAATGTAATTATGTTTCATTTGGGAACTGCTCAGAACAGAAAGTTGTTTCTGTTTTCATTTGACACCTTATCCATGCCTCCTATCCCATCCATGCCTCCTCATTTACCGCAGTCCTTCAACCACATGACAAAATTAGCTCTAGCCCATGAAAATTCCATCCTTATCTTAAACTGACATGTTTTTGTTAGAAAGGAGACACTGAACCAACCAGTAAAGTATATTTGAATGAGCAAAAATAAATTCAATAAATAAAACTCATTCTGCACATTGCAACTAACTTTGCTAGTTGGCACAGCATCTCCTTCCTAATTGATTTGCCAATTTGAAAAACAAAACTGGCTAGTGTTCTTTGTAATCTGAACAAATTGAGGATCGATCATTTGCTACAACTATGCTAGAACCTTGGCCATTAAATTTTTCTTAGACTTTAAGGTGCCATAAACTTTTTTTTAATGTTTCTTGCTCTAAAATAAATTTTAAAAAGACCAACACTGTTGCTCCTGGAAATAACTATGCTCCCTTCCCTACCTTACAATATTGCAATTTTTGTTCAAAAGATACCCTTCCTTGGTGCAAGACAGAATATGCTGGAAAAACTAGCAGTTTATTTAAACTTACTTTTCAGAAGAATTACACCTTGTGTCATGAAGTTTGCCACACAGATTGAGAAGAAAAAAGAGACAGTTCTACCATGGAATGCCATTGTTGGTAACACCAAAGGGTTGAGAGATTCAGATTGTTGCTTTTTTTCCGATGTTGGGAATGCAGTGTGATGCTATATCACCCCTTGGACACGTCCAATATGTTCTTTTCTCATGAGTTGCTAAACAGCTTCTTCTTCTTTACTTCCTCTTTTACCACTTTGGTGTCAAGGATGCTAAACAGCCACTGACTATTTTACAAGCAAAGCTGAACTTATTGCTCTGCTCAAAAGCCATTCACTGACTAAGGTCACTATCTGGAAACACATGACAGCTCCCTCCCCTTCCCAACCTGTCATAGGCAGTCTGGAAAATACAATGAGTGCTGACTCAGAAAACATACATCTGAGGAAGAGAGATAACATAGTGTAATAGTCTTGTTCTTATAAACAGTGGGAAGATTTCCCAGTGTACCTCAGGTGGTCATCCTGTAATAGTTCCTGTTTAGTCACTTGCTGTTTGCTCATCCTTCATCCAACTCATGCAGCCGTTTACAAGAAAAAAGATATAACATGGGTTGGCTACTTGTGATGGAAGAATCTATCTATGCATTGAATCAGGATGTCTAAACTATTTTCAGAATGGATGTTGGATTAAAGCTGGAATGAATTTAATGACTTCAAGGAATATCTATTCCCATATTCTTGGACCTTAAGATGCCCCAGCAAAATGAGGCAAGAGGATTCCTACTCCAGAAAAGGTCTTTCCAAGTGTGGAATGCTATCTCCAAGGAAGGCTTGCCTAATATCCACATTATCCAGCTACTAGAACAGTGGTTCTTAAACTGTTTGATCCAATTAACCTCTTTTTTAGTTTTGAATGTCAGTAAATGTGCCACCAACACCATCAAACCAGACTGTTGTTTCACACAAGCATTTCAGTAGCATCAATCCGAAACTCAATCTTTGATTTACAAACAAGCAAATAAAATGGTTCCCTTTACCCCCAGGATAAGCCTAAATTAACCTCTTAGTCTTAGAGGTAACTACCCCCCGTTTTAAGAACCACTGGCCTGAGGCCTACATGAAGATGTGCATGCTGTTCTCTTGGCAAGAATATGGAAGTGGTTTTCCATTGCCTGATGCTGGATGTCCTTTTGATTTTCTAGCTTGGCATACAGCTAGTCTTCCAACTTACTATTAACCAAGAAGACCCCTACTTACCTTTTCCTTGATCAGCCAAGGTCAACTAGGTGCGCTGTCTACTGAGATGGAAAACATAAATAAGAAACTTTAAAACAGGTGGGAAAATTATAGTTGTGTACTGTAGATGATACTTGCTACAGTTTCCAACAGCCAGACCCTACAAAGTCAGTGAGGAAGATTACTGGCAGCAGTATGGGTGGGGAAATGTCAGGATACTCTAAACCAACATCTCCTGTCCTAGTGAGCACCAGATATGCATGCTACATTTCTTGCTCTTTCCCACCATAGAAGTTGGTCTTCAGATTTAACAAAAAAATAGGCTTGTCAATTGTGCAAATGCAGAAAAGGGAAAATATATGCTTAGAAAACTGCAATGAGGATATTTATTCATTCATTCGTTCATTCGTTCATTCAATCAATCAATCAATCAATTTATCAATTTCTATAGCCACCCATCTCTGTCAATGACTTACAATTGAATTAAAAATACTAAAAACATTTTAAAACAATAAAAACTCTAAAAACATCCAGATTAAATATACATACTTGGCCGGTTGTACTTATAGGACATAAGACAGATCTTTCTTGGTGGCTCCTCCCAGACTTAAGAAGTCATCAAAGAAGAGGTCATCAATTTCTTGTGAAGCCCAAAATCTTCTTTATTTAGGGTGAGCTTTTAATTTCCCCGAGTCCCATCTGTTTTAATGTCCTATTTGTTATCAATAGAATTTTATATTTTAGATATATTTTAGTTCATTAACATTTTTGTTATTTTTTGGGTAGATGGATGCATTAAGAAATCCATTTTATGTGTCTGTGGCCAGACAATCTATTCTCCACACTACACCACTTAACCACATTGTAAAATTTGGGAGTCCTATAAACTTTGATTTGACACCATGTAGCTTAAGACTAGGGAAATGATGCTTCCAGGTGTTGTTTAACCACAAATCCCAACTTCTCTCACCATTGTAGTTGAGGCTACTGGGAGTTGTAATTGAGCAACATTTAAGCACAGATTTTCCATCTTTCATGTAGCCAAATAAGTTAAGTGAAAGTAATTTTGAATATAGTAGGGATCACAAGTGGTGTTTGCTCAGTTTTCTGACCTCTGTTCCAAAATTGCCTTAGGTACTGTGCATCCTGTGGGCGGAGGCACCACTTGCTTTGCCTTAGACAACAAAATGTTCTCAGGCAGGCCTGTCTAGAAATTATACAAAATGCCTTTATACAAAGGAAGTCTGAAAATGAATAATCATCATTTTTTGCTTCCTTATTGGTTTACGGGCAAGACTCCTATCTATGAAGACAGAACAGTTGCTATAAAGCAACATCTGGCAGAATAAAAATCTTAGTATGTTCATACTAAAATGTGTTCTCTAGAGGAATTGCTGTTATATGCACAAACACAAAATGTATAAATCACATGAGTAATACAAAAGATTCTGAAACAATGTTTTTATTTTCAAAACTCAAGTATGTGATGCTATACAGTACAATACTAGCACACCTGTGCAAAATCTTACAAGATTTAAACAAAAATTAGTGATTCTTGAATTCCTCCTACTTTAAATACCAGTGCTGTGCACAAGAAACAAATGTGTCTTGTTAAAGCCAAATAAATAAATATTGCACTTCAGGAAAAAAAACAAAAAACCAACCAACCAGACCCTTTAATAGCACTTATTTGGTGCAAATGGAGTAAGATGATCTAGTCAATTAAGTGTATAAATCCTATACATTTGAAAATATAAAAATGTCTATGTTCTGATGTTGTAATGAAACAAAGGCCCTGGTTTTTAAAAATTATTTTTCACAAAAGAGAGTTATTAATTTGTTTCTCAACCTGCCAATAACCCCCAATGAACTAACTTTAAGTGTTATAATTATAGGCGGCTTCAAATCCTATTAACGAAAAAGTAATGGTCTGGAGACAGCTGAAGAAAAAACTGTTTATCTCAGTACTTTGCTTTGTAAAGACAGTCATTCACCTTTCATATAATAGTCTACTTCCAAGGATGAATCAGTTGTTTTAACATTGAGTTTTTTATTTGTCCGTTAATTCTTAATCTGAGTAAACATGCTTAACCTTTTGTGTGTAAAGCATTTCACCACCTTTTTTCTTACACTAGAATGAAAACTGTATTGTAGGTATGTCTTATTAATGAAGTTACTTAATTCAAAGGACAGCAGTTGGCTTGATTCCTTAGCCTCTTTCACTCACTCTTCCAGGTTGACAGCAAATAATACACATTCTCACCAGCCTTACTGAACATGCTTAATACCATTATTTTATTTACCTATGGCCATTTAGAGATTGATCCATGCTAAAATTATACACCAAGTTGTGTTGAACATCAGTGGTAGCATTTCATTTATTGACCTCTAGGTATTCAAAACTACTTAACATAAAACGTGCAAATTATGTTTGGGAGAAGCTTCTACTTCAAACAATTTCATACCTATTTCCTGCTTATTATATTGAAAGACATCTTACCAGTAATCTAGAGCAAAATTTCACCCTGGGCTCTGCCTTTTTGTACTTCTCAAGGTGAAGAACAGAGTGGCAGATTTTGTTTTTACCATGCTTTACTTTATGATGTACTTCAGCCTGAATGCTGCAGGAATACTCTGACAACATTATGACAGGACCAAACATTTTATGCTCAATCGTTTGTTTTTTTTGAAATTTGGGAAACGTGAAGATCTAAATAAGTACTTTTAAGCCTTAAAGAGGTTTGTCATACTCATTTAGCAGCTATAGGGACAAAACAAAGCCTCCCCTCAAATGCTGTTAGAACTTGTCTGTTTTTTCATTCTGCATTGGTGGCACCTTCTAGGGCAGGAGTAGGCAACCTTGGCTCTTTTATGACTGGTGGACTTCAACTCCCAGAATTCCTGAGCCAGCCACGCTGAGGGGAAAGAGAGAGGTTTCCAAGCTGAGCCATGCTGGCTCAGGAATTCTGGGAGTTGAAGTCCACCAGTCATAAAAGAGCCAAGGTTGCCTACCCCTGTTCTAGGGCATTCTGGGAACCGCAAGCTGCTTACTAGCCTTGGACCACAAGTCACTCAGGCTGAGGTAAGACAGAACCTGGTCACCCACATACACACTTCAGGGAAACTTTCATATCCTGAATATTTTTGTCAAATAGCCCCCTTTAAACACCAAATAATGCAAGTAAATTTTGGGGAAGGGTTCAGGCAGTGTGATCTCAGCATGCATCATGCTTTTGCCAAGAAATGATTTTACAAATTAGTAAAAAAATATTCGCAGGGGCTGTTCCAGTGGCTGAAATGAACCAGACAGGAATGCTTGAACTGCAGCCATTCTTTCATTCTGATCTTAAGCATTTCTGTTTGGAAGCAAGTCCTGCTACTCAGTTGACTTATTTATGCGAGCTTATGCTTGCAGTTTGATTGTTCCTAACTTTGAATTGTGTCAGGAAATCTATTTATACTTGCAGGAACAAAAATCCTCTCTTTTGATTCCAAGGAGCATCTCCTGCCAACCTACTAAGAAGCTGTCTTTTGTTCCAGACATTTAGATTTAATTGTATATGTTAATGTTCACTACAGCAGAGATCCCCAATCTTTTGGGCACCAGGGACCGGTGCTGGTCCACAGACCAGGGGTTGGGGACCCCTGCACTACAGAATATGAAAAAGTGTTGCTGTGAGGTGTTAACAGCATTTTCACACATGACTTTTTAAAAAATGACAAACAAACCTCAGCCTGATGTGTATATAAAGATAACCCATAAGAGGGTTAATTGATAATACTAAGCCAAAGTCAAATCAAATCATGGCTTATTTTTTGTGGGAAAAAGACCTTCTAGCTCACCAGAATAAAGTGAACACAGATTAGGCAAATGTTCGCGTTCTTCCTAAAAACACTATCTGTTAAACTACCTTTACTTTGGATTTAACATATTAGCTGCTATTGTTCTAAAGAAGCAAAAATAAGGGGGGGGAACCTTAAGTATTTTATTCAATTTATTTATTTTATTTATTTATTTTATTAGTACTTCATAAGAATGCCCCCATTTGTCATTTAAAACCCACACATCCTTGCCTTGCCCACCCTCACACTTCATGTGAAATACAATTCTGTACTTATGAGGCAATGGTTCTGCAAACTGTAATACATACAACACATTGACTGAATTTACACACTAAGCAAAATTTGGTTTGTTTTCATCTTAGCATATTTTTGGGCAGAGCTGTGCAAATCCAACTGACTATGGTTTATTCCAGTGGTTCTCAACCTGTGGTCTGCGGACCCCTGGAGAGCCATGATGTCATCACAGGGGATCTGAGAAGGCTTGAAGAAATGTTATGATTTAAATCTTGAGTTAAGTCTTGGAGATCCGTGGCCATGGTCTGAGGCCATAAAAGGTATTTAAGGGGGGTCCGTGTTGAAGAACAGGTTGTGAACCACTGGTTTATTCAATAAAATACAATAAAATAAACACGGTTTAGTATGATCTGTGAACCTAACTATTACTATAATACTATTATATCTTACTGGAACATGGTAGAACTTTATGGATGTAGTTCTTGTAAAGTTTCACCTTAAAAAAAGGTAATTAACAAAAAAAAATGCCCCTACCCTGCATTTCACCTATTTTTGTGGTGAGGGTAGCAAGAAACTTGTCTCATAAGTATAGAATCTGCTTATAACAAAACATTTCGGTGTTTTGCAGTTTTACCATTAGCTCATCCCTATGATTGTGAAATCAAATGCAGACCTCTAAGATGTTCGTAAACAGCAGCCAAACTGAAATTTATAGGAAGAATTAATGTTAGCAGTTATGTAACAGGAAGTCTGTTGTGACATTTTGTAGGACTGGACTTTACATTCCACTGATGAACTTCTCTATCCCAGTTTTTGATCGACTGCTATACAATCGTCTTTCCCATACAATTCTTCTAATATTCAGACATATCAATCAAATAACAATTACCGTAACAGAGAAAACGAGATTTATTGGCTGGGGTGGCTGGTTAATTAAAAAACACAATGCATTCACAAAACTGATGACATAAAAGAAACGAAGCAGTGGTTCGTTGATTACATATAACCATCACAGGAGTGACAGTGCTCTGCATTGTTCATCTCAAGTTTCGAAAAGGGTTATTCCTGGTGTCTCTTCAATGGTGTTTTTTTTTCCCCCAGGCGTGATTTTGTTACTGGTCATGTTGCAGTCCTGAATTTCCCCAAGAATACCGATGGGCAGCAGAACAGGCAGGTTTCACTTGGGCTCCATCTGATCCCTCCGTATAGGAGAAGAAGTAATTGTATAAACTGGAGGTCCCCAGCACTACAGCAAAAACTGTAATAATGGCTGCTACAATCCAGAGCACATTCCCGTGTTTATGCAGTTTAGGATACAGTATCTGTACATAATGGATAACAACTTCAAGTTTGCTGTAAAATGGGGGGGAAGGAATAAATAAAAACAATAAAATGAGTTTTTTGGAAGCATTCCGAATCATAGGTTTCTACTACCTACAATGCTACCATCTCCTTTAAGACTCTGACTTAATATTTGATTTATTGAGTCCTGTGGTGAATATAACAGCTAGGATGGCCCGCTTTATGGCAGAAGTTATTCTTCTTTATCTATTTGGATTCTCTTGTTTGCTCAAATCTAAGGATTTATATAATATACAAGTCTCTCTTTAAATTTTATATTAAAGGCATTAGAAAGAGGAAAAAAGCAATATAAACAGCAAGTACAGCATCAGTGCTACAGTCAAAAGTTGTTATTACATTTTCAAAGTTCTCAATGGTTGTAGTCACTTTATAATTTAAAAAAAAAACCCAGAGTAACAGAATGTTAAAAAGGTCTTTGGGGATCTTCTCATCCAACCCCCTGCTCAAGCAGGAGACCCAAATCCAACATTCATTTTATTTTATTCAGCTAATTTATATAACTACCCATCTCACAAAGACACATATAAAAATCAACAGCCAACTAACACAATATCACAAAAATTACAGGTATCTACAACCATCCGATTCCCAAGGCCTGGGAGAACAATTTTCAGAAAGTCACTGAAATGGGAGCAAAAAGTATCACTGAGGGGATATTATTCCAGAGAGCAGGCATTGCCACCAAGAAGGCATAATTCCTGTACCTCACAAGATGATGTAATTTGAACCTGAAATTTGCCTAATCTGCCTGACTTCACCAATTGGATGGAAAAGTTGGAGACAAGCTGTCCATCAAGAAGCTAAGCCCTATGGCAGCCAGTGTAGGGCACTCTCACACTGACCGAATCCAAACACGGAGAAAGAAGAACCATCACAAAATGATGTCTCCCACTTCTGGTGCAAAAAGACACCAAGATTAATTGTTGTGGAAGCCACTGAGAGATCAAGAAGCATTAGGATGAATGTACCACCCTCATCCTACTCCACCACAGGCTATCAAAAAGTGTGACCAATATTGTCCCCATACTAAACCCTGACCTAAAACTTAACAAAGTAGATAATCTATTTCTTCCAGGGTCCTCTGGAACTGAAGCCTGACCATCCCCTCCATCCCAGAAAAGGGAGGTTAGAGATTTGATGGAAATTAATCTGGATGGTTGGGTCCAGCAATGGCCTCTTAAGGAGAGGGTACATGACAGCAACTTTTGAGGCTGAGGAAACCATCCCCCAACTCTGAGTGGATCTGGGCAACTTCAGCTGCCAGAAAGTGAGAATATTCCTCACAATAGTTCTGTAGATGGTTCTGTGACTTATCCCTCTCCAGCAGAGAGTGGGTCACCTTCAGTAGGCCTACTGATTGATGCAATAAGTGTAGACTAATAATTTTGCTTTGTTGCATGTTATCACCATGATGTAAGCCTTAACATGAGTTCTTGCTTATGTTTGGTTGGTTCTGATTTTTGCCTTTCCTGAATGGCAGTCTACGCTTTTATTATTGTGCTTCATCTCCTGGAGCACCTCAGAAAAACAAGACACGCCCAAGGTTAAAACTAGAAGAGAAGCACCCTATGTTCTATAAAATAATCCAATGTTTTCATTAAATTTGGTTTCTCTTCACAATTCTACTGGCTCAAATGTACAATAAGAAAACTAGAAGTACAATTCTGGTTTACTCACTATTGCATTCACATATAATTTTCAAGGTCTTTTAATTCTAAATTAATTTGTAATGAAAAGGCAAAATTACAAAAGCCAGAATGACCTGTTCCCCTTGTTTTTCACCTACATAACATAAATAAAATAAGTCAGGTTCAAAGGCATTACATCTCAAATGTGGAATAGCCTTTTTCTCTATGGCTTTATAACATTTTTTCTCTGATTTATACTGAACAAATGGAATGTCAATCTAAAATCATATAAAAGAATTATGACAACACAGGGATTAAGTTCATAAACATACTCCCCTTCTCCCAATAATTATATAACTGAAAGTTTTCTCAGAATTTTAAAATTATTTCACCCAGAATCATGCATTTCTCCTTCAACCAAATCTTTTTCTAAGCATCTTGGGATTAAAAAACAACAACGGATGAATGATCTGCCAAAGGAATTAGCCTGTACAGAATTATTTCTGTACAAGATTCTGCAACTTCTATACCAATTCTCCTGTTTTATAAATGAAAAAAGGGTTGGCATGTTTTGTTTTAACTTTGTATTTTAAAAGAGAGATGATTGAAAACAAACTTCTTTGATTGTGATCCTGATCTATTCAATCATTGGCCATTCCACATAGAAATAGCCATTTAATCAGAAAAAACAATAGTCTCCATTATGAATAAACAATGTTCTTACCTCTGTGGCTTGCTAATCTTATCATTTTCCATGGGCAAAAAATCCTTGAGTTTTTCATGAATTTTCTCTTCATTGTCTTCTTTCAGCTCTTCACTTTCCTTGTTTTTTTTTAGGCCTTCTTGATATCTGTAAAAGTATAGATTCATGGTAAGATTAGAGCTGAAATCAATGGTTGACTGATTGGGGAGGGGCAGTTCAGATCATTCCTAAAAGGAGACAGTTTGGAAATGTTCAGAGTCAAGGAAACATTTTGATGAACATTTTAGACCAGTGGTTCTCAACCTTTTTAATGCCGCAACCCCCAACCGGTCGTAAGTTGAGGACTAAACCGTTCGTAAGTCGAGGACTAAACCGGTCGTAAGTCAAGGACTACCCAACCGGTCGTAAGTCGAAGACTTTCCCTGCCCGGGAGCGCCACGCATGCGTGGTTCCGCCCCCTGCGCCGGCCGAGGCGTAGCTGGCAAGCGGCAGAGACGGAGCAGGCCGACCACCAGCTGGCCCAGCCCAAGGGAGGTAAGGCACCCGCCGGAAAAGGGGAAAAAAATGGCAGACAGCCTTGCTTGGCGACCCCCGTGAAATGGTCGATCGACCCCAAATGGGGTCGCGACCCATCGGTTGAGAACCACTGTTTTAGACCTCTAATTTTATAAAAATTATATAGCAATAGCTACTATATTACCAGTGAGATGAATTTGAACACAGCTTGGGAAACCACAATTCAGTTCAGCTCTATTCTTTGGTGCTACCAAATCCATTGACAAACTCAGAATTGTATTTACTTAAAGAAAAAAGAAGATTAGGGAGGAGCAGAACCAATTTCTCAATTATATTATGTTTCACTTCTCTTTTAGGACCGCCAGTCCATAAATTGCATCCATGATGACTTCCAGAACATTGAAATTCTTGGTATATGGAAGTCTAGAGAACCATTTCCCCTGCCATATTTATTAATTGACCCATGGGGTCACGAAGAGTTGGACTTAGCCACTGAACAATAACAACAAATTTATTCATTCCTGATGTAGGGATTCATGGATCAGAATAAGGAACTGTACACATTCAGGACAAAACCAGCAGTAAGGCTTCAGTTCATTTTTATCATGTCTGCAGCCAGAATATTGTTGGAGTTTTCTAAAATCTAATCTGATTTCAGGTCTGGGGTTGAAGAAAAGTTTTAAAATATATTGCACCTACCTAAATTTGATTTTTTCTCAATTATCCAAATAATATATAGCAAGGGTCCCCAACTCCCCCCCAGGTCCATGGCATGTCTGAAACCGGTCCGCGCAAACAAGCAAAGCCCCATCCACGGGATGCAGGCAGTACATGAAACCACGTCGCCTTCGATCTGCAGAAAAACTCTCTCCACGGAACCTCCACTGAAAAACCCACTTGAAAGTACATGCAGAGTTAAATGAATCTCTAGCTCAAAGCATACATGCCTATAAAGGTATTAGACAGGGATGTATTCTAATGGTTTTTAATCTCTATATCAATGATCTTCCAGGATTCCAGTATATCAGTGTATCAGACACTCATATCCCAAAGATCCATGATAAATTTATTAATATTTATTAATCTTTTATTATGTTGACTTCTGGCTGATAGCAATACTTACTACATTCTTAATTATACATACACATCAATAAACTCAAATCTAAAGTGATAGTATTTAGCAAAAAAAAAAAAGTCTGAAATATAACTGGCAGTTGGATGGAGAGAGTATTAAATAAGTGAATTCTTTCACTTATTTAGGAATGATTTTTACCAACACATGATTGTGGGCAAATAATTTCAAAAGAAATTTGATGAGGGCAGAGACAAGCACCAAAATAATTGTATAAATTACTTAATTACAATTACCTAGATAACGTGACCCCCATGTTGAAAATATTTAGGACACAAATAGTCCCAATATTGGCCTATGGCATAGAACTGTGGGACTTTACAAAGGCTCCCTCCTGTGAGTAAGCTCAGATCTGTTTCTTAAGAAGCATATTAGGAACTCATAAGAACACGTCAGGCTCCATGGTCAGAGCAGAAGTAGGTCTCCACTCTATACACAGCCACTCATCAATAAAACTATTAGCAGAGGATCCATTCAAAGGACCCTGATAGGTTACCCAAATATGTTTAGCTGAACTGTGGCTTCCTATGTAAATGAATTTACCAAATTTATTTTAAAACATACGGTAGGTTTTTGCACTCAATATTTATTCTCAACTGATTTCAGCAAAGAAAATTTTGAAACAGACAATCTTAGATATCAGTGCCCAAATAGTGGTGTTGTTGGCAAATCATCATCATCATCATCATCATCATCATCATCATCATCATCATCATCATCATCATCATCATTAAATTGGTTGGCTAACAACAAAACCATTTTCCAAACCAAAAATTACTTGTCAGTGAGTTTGACACAATTCCTCAGAAGGACCTATTCTAGAACAAGATCTGAGTTGTTGGATTACATGGCCAAATATGAGTTCTTCCATCATTTGCCAACTTGAGAAGACATGTACATGCAGTGTTGCAGCCACTGAAGATATTGCTCATGTTTTATTTGATTGTCAATTGTATGCCCCATTTAGGCTTACATATTTAAAATTTCTATTTGACAAACCAGCCCACTAAGACCTGAATTGCAGATTGTCCTCTTTCCTCCTAGGCGTAACATATACTGTACATTGTTAACAGAAATGTTAAGTTTATAGACAAGGCAATTCAGCCAATAACCCATTATATTAAACAGATTGGGAATTATATACAGGTCATGTATTTATCTGAGCACTGATTTTTTTTTGTACTTAGCACAAATGTATTTTATTTTTGTATTTTATTTTCCCCATTTTACCTTGGAAATAGACCTTGTATTTTACTTTTATTTTCTTTGATATATTCATAAGACTAATCAATCAATAAATTATCTAATTATCATTTGGTTTGCCTTGGTAAATACCAAATAACAACCGAGGATAAACCAAATGAAACAGAGATGTACTCAATTATTTATGCATCATGAGAAATGGGCATATAAGGAAGCAAAAGCACAGACTTTTTCCCATGCAATAATGGCTAAATGAAAGGAAAGGTTTTGAAACCATGCTTACTAGGCCCTCTCATTTGTTCAATCTTCCATGGGATGCATAATAAATTATATTGGCAATTTAGTGGTGACAACTGTATAAGCTCCTTTTTTATCCCATCACTGAGGCTGTAAACCAGTTACATTATTTTTTAGTTCAGCCACAGTCTAAAATCACATTGACTCTTCAAAGTCAGAATCAGTTTTAGACTGGTTTAAATATTTAAATATTTTACCTTTATATTTTATTAATACCAGTAACCATCTTATTTTGGAAATAATTTATTTAACACAATAAATATGACTCAACTTCACACAATGACTCATGTATGTTTAGTCATACTTTAGTTGTACAGTACTTGGTTTTCTTAGCTTGATTGCTATTACCATGGACATTATATGCATTATCCAGTGGTGGGATTCAGCCAGTTTGCACCACTTCGGCAGAACCGGTAGCTAATTTTTTGTTGTCCAGGCCCAGAATGGACTTCTGGAAGTGGCATCCACACAGAGAACCGGTTGTTCACATATTTGAATCCCACCACTGATTATACCCGTTTGAGAGGCATAATTGCTATGGCAACAAATATTGATGATAAACAAATGACTGAAAAGTAAAGTACCTTCTATTTTTCTATTCATGGAGAAAATGCTTTTACATCACAAAATTGTTGAGTTTCAAACCAAGGTAATTAGTATTTTCTCCTTGTATTTATGAAAAAATGTGTAGGTAGTGATGAATAGCCATAGCAACTAAAAAGTTTGGGCACAGAGTTCTCCAAAAGAAAAACGGCACTTTTAACTTCCACTGAAAAAAAGGCAGTGCAAATTAAATTTTTAACTGTGATCATTTGAATGGCAACTGCTTCCCTCTGAAAATGGCATCTTTGCAGTAAGGAGAAAGAAGACAACGGAGATGCTTCTGCAAAACCTTATTTTGTACAATGTAAGGAAATCCATTTACATTTGCAGCAGGCAGCTAACAAAAAGGGTCCACAATGCACAGTCCTACTTCAGAAAGCACACAAGTTCTCACCCTTTGTTATAAGCTTCCTCTTCTATTTTGGCTTTGGCTTCTGGGCTGATCTCTTCCGAGCCACTTTCTGTTGAGGCTGAAGGAGGATGTTCACAATCCGGGTCACTGTTTGGTTTTCCACTAAGAGATTTAAAAGGAAAGTGATGCATCATTATTTAGGTTGCATATTAAGAGCATGAGGTATCGCCTGCCTGCCTGCCTGCCTGCCTGCCTGCCTGCCTGCCTGCCTGCCTGCCTGCCTGCCTGCCTTCCTTCCTTCCTTCCTTCCTTCCTTCCTTCCTTCCTTACTTACTTACTTACTTACTTACTTACTTACTTACTTACTTACTTACTTATAGTTACTTGCTGCCGTTCAGCTGTGATAAAGGTTAGGAAAGGCCAGTTTCTTAAGTTATTCACATAACATTACAAACACACCACCTAAACCAATCAAAATTGGAGAAAATGATGTATTTTACAGTTTTGATTAGAGACAGCACGATTCGGCAAACGTTACATGCTTTGTACTCTTCGAGCAAAATTAGAGAAGATGCCCCCATATAGATCAGGACTGCAACTGGGTAGGTGGGGAGAATTCAGTTTAACCCATTTCTGCAAATTGTCCAAATTGTTCTAAAATGATGTATAATTTATGCTTTTCTCCCAGGACAAGTAACTCATGCAGTTCTTATTTAAAAATACATTTTTTNCTCGGAGAAAAGGTGGCGGAACTCAAACCTGGCCACGCCCTCATCAAACCCTAGGACCGCCCCTTTAGAGAACAGGAATGCAAGTAAAATTTGGGAGGGGCTATTTCTGGTGTGGGAGGGGCTATTTCCGGTGCGGCCGGCCCGGAAAAAGGTGCCGGAACGCGGTTCCGCCGCGTTCCGGCTGAAAAAAAGCCCTGGTTGCTTGTAATTTGTTCAGATTTAAATCACTTCTTGCCGTCCTTATTTTTGGACCTATTTATGTCCTTAGAAGCTCCCACTAAGAACATGAAGTTTTGCCTTAATTTGCACATTCTTAGTTAATTCCACCATAATTTGTGAATGGTAGAGTTTCTTCACACAAGGCCCAGTATACAAGCACTTACAGTTCATTAATGGGCCACTCCATTAACATGAAGGAATTTCTTAGGAGTCTTTGGTAAGCAGCTACACAAAGAATTATCCCCATAGAACATTATTGACTATACTATTGCTTTGTTTGCTGAAAACAATTACTACTCACAAATAACTCATACGCTTTGCCAAGGCCCAATTGTTTTCTCTTATTTATTGATACAATTTATAGGTTCCCCAAATATGGGTGGCTTATATTTAAAAGTAGGGGAAAAAATAAAAACAAGAAATTATAAGTGACCCAAGGGTAAATGTATAAACACTTACACACACACACACACACACACACACCATCAGTGCTTGTAGTTCATTTATTTATTTGGGGGGAAACGATTTTTTTCTCCCCAGTTTCCAGTATTTCTTTTCTCTCTAACTGAAACTTGTCTTTAAAAAGAAACCCCAGAACTTGTCATGGAGATAAAGAATTATAATAGACACAAAGCACATAAATAGGATCATTTTAAGCATTGTACTTATATTGTATATTGTACTAGTTTACAAATCATTAGTCATTATTCCAAAACGTCAGCAGAATACTTTTTTCAAATGTGCTGTATTTCCTGAAGATGACAAATTCTTTGTCCAGGGAAAATAGCTGCCAATATAATACAGGCTTTCTAGGAAATGCGTTCATGCACTGTTCCAAAACACAGAACATCCTGTATTCCTAACAGTATTCTTTTGACACAAACATGACACTTTTGGCGTGGCTATGTTTTGGAAATGAAAGAAATAAAAATATTTAAGCATCTTTGTTCAGGAATACAGTAAACTACTGTATCATTCATAATATCTTGGAATGATTACAAATGAGACTTAATGTTATACTATATCGCTGACACTATCAGTGATGTAGTTTTTTTATTTAAAGGTCCCACCTTTAAGTAAGTGGTCATAGTCAATCTAGCTTAGCAGCTACACACACACACACACACACACACACACAAATATCTAATCACATACTAAGATGAAAAGATCCTTAGCCTCAAGGATATTATTTTTATGTCAGATTTGCCCCTATGTATGTTTTTGCACAGAAGATAGTCAGTTTGTGTAATACAGAGTCTAGTTAGCACTAGAAAATGAGTAGCCAATATAGACTGCTTTGTAAAAATATGGTTAAAGGAATTGATGGGAAAGACCAGATATGGCATCTGAATCTAGGTAGGATTTAATTAACTAGTCTATATTTCTACTACTATTGCTAGTTAATAGGGGATCTAAATGATGACTACCTGTAGATGTGATCTATTAAACTCTAACAATCAATCAGAAACTGGATAGCCATCTCTGGAGATTTTTAAAGTTGGATTTCTGCTCTGAGCAAATTATGACGTGATTGAATTAAATGAGCCATTTTAATTCTATGTGCGGGACATAGCAAGTAAGAAACAGATACAATCAATGCTGACTTGAGCTAGGCACAGAATACCATGAGACCATGGGTCTCATCACAGCTTGAAGCTATAATCTTATATAAATTTATTGAATGGTTAATTCCCAATGAACTCAATTTCTCTCTAAAACACAAGGTTTTGATGCATATGACATTACTTTAACCATTTTTAAGGATGCAGTTTTATATACTGTATCACTCTTAATGAGATAAATATTCATGTACTCACTTCTCTATAACTGCAGGTAAGACTGGAGTTGATGTCAAATTGCTTCTTCCATTTGATGATTCAGGCTGTAAATAAAGATATTCATTCAATGCCATTCAAATATCAAGAGCATAAATTGCATTTAGTATATGAGAATACCCTAATCACATTAAAATATAATCTGTATGTTTTCCAAATAATTAATTTATCCAATGGACAATGATTTCACTATGATCTGGAAGATTGATAAATGTTTCAAGATACTTTTTCATTTCCAACTGCATACTAATGGCTTATTTGGAGTGTAAATGTAATCATTAATTTATATTTATATGAACCTGAATGTGCCAGATTTAGAATATATGGCATTTTAATTAATTGAAATCAAAGTTTTATTTTTATATACAATTTTCCAAGTTTAAATTTTACCAAGGAAGATGACACCAAAAGTATGGGTGACTGGCTAGGTGACTGGCCTGGGAGCTCAAACTTTGAAACAACAGCAACACTGACTCTTCTTCGAGGCATCTAAAACAAAAAAGCATGTTATATTTCAATTTAGACATTCATAATAGTTTCAAGGGAAATACGACTAACAGATCAGAGCAAAACATGAGACTTCAAGATACAGTTGCTATACAATTCTATAAAATTCACAAAGTAATTTTATTGTAACTTTCAAGCAATGGTAATAGTTTCTATGGCTCCATAACACTTCTATAAAAGAATCTCACAGAGTGTAAAGTGCAGGATAATTTTATACATGTTTATTTAGAAGCAAACTTAACTGTCTCTAGTGGAGCCGATTCCCTATTTCTTGCCTCAGTTCTGCTGTCTCCGATAGCTAAGTTCTTAATGTAGTGGCTTCCTAAGGGCCAAATTATATATTATGTTAAATTTAAGTTTTCTTCGAAACACTTCACTATCACTATTTCCGTTTTTCAATCATAGTCCCACCTCACACTGTTGCAATAGTACAAGTCTCATGTAGCCACCCAACACAGTTTTCCACAAAAGAAAAAAAAAACCAGCAAGCCAAACCAAAAGTCCAAGCAGCCTGGTGCTTTGCACGTGGCTCATTCCCTGCCTAAGACACGGGAAAGTGCTAGTGTATCAGCAGTTTTACTTCAATCACTTTATGTGGGCTAGTGAGGGGGGGGAAAATAAAATTATTACCCCTTCAGGCTAATATTCCAAAACTGGGAGGAAAGATAAGACAACAATTCTCTCAAAGGAGGAAACTGTTTTGCCACATTTTGCAGATCTCCTGTATTTTCAGATAAAAATCAGTTTCATGGAACTTTCCTTCTGCATTGCAGCTAAGCTGGAAAAAAGATCATAAACTGGCTTGGGTGTGTTGTAAACCCTTTGGATGANACGTTACATGCTTTGTACTCTTCGAGCAAAATTAGAGAAGATGCCCCCATATAGATCAGGACTGCAACTGGGTAGGTGGGGAGAATTCAGTTTAACCCATTTCTGCAAATTGTCCAAATTGTTCTAAAATGATGTATAATTTATGCTTTTCTCCCAGGACAAGTAACTCATGCAGTTCTTATTTAAAAATACATTTTTTTAAAAAGCCCACAGGAATACAATCTAGCTGTTTCTCATCTTGTCTGATTTATTTACGATTGTACTGAATATCTCATACCACAGTTTCATGGGCCCCCTATCTCCTGGAAGCATCTATGAGAAAGCAAAAATTCCTGGAAAACACTACAAAAGTCATACTGCTTTTCCTGGGAAAGTCTGCTGTTTACATTTAGGAGTTTAAACATTATTTAGGCAACAAATTCCCTCTTTAATCCTCTCTCAGTTCCTCCTCCTCCATCAGATGCCAACCAGCTGAGAAGGTACATATTTTATATTACTCATCTCACCTGGCCTGTGGTATTTTGTATCAATGTACAAAAATAGCTGAATTCCCTTGGTACAGTATACAGTAATTTGTGGTGTGTTTCATTTGAGGCTTGTCAAATAATAACTAACACTATTGACATGCCTCATACGAAACACACCCCAAATTACTGTATACCAAGCTGATTGTTGCTTGAAGAAAAGGGAAAGAAAGACTGGGTTTCCTTAGGACATTCTGCCACCATAAAGCAAAGAGAGAATTTTAAAATATCCTCTGTCTCTTTCATTGCCTGAAGACAGTTGAGTCACACCATTGCAGGAATGCACACAGTATGATATGAGGATTGCGGGTTGCAGAAGATGGCCACTGAGCCCCATTCATTTTTCCCCCGACCCCCGGCACTTCATCCATTTTTGGAATAAACCACTCTTGATATGCCAAATAAAGCCTGGTCGCCCATTCCTGTTCTACTGCAGGGAAGAGTGGTGAATTGTCAGGATTGTTAGAATAGAGACTTTTTAACAGAATACAAGTTGTAAATCAGTCTATTAAACTTCAAATCACACAGAGGTCTGACAAATAGTCCTAGTATCTGTACAAATACATTTGAGCTACAGTATTTTATACCCAATTGACTCAAACCTGAGTTCTTATTGTCTCCTTAAAGATAAAGGTAAATGTTTCCCCTCCAACTCTAGAGGGTGGTGCTTATCTCCATTTCTTAGCTAAGGGAGCCAGCATTGTGCAAAGATATTCCATGGTCATGAGCATATGACTCAGTGTGTGACTATACGCCGAGGCACATGGAACACTGTTACCTTCCCACCATCGTGGTACCTGTTTATCTACTTGCATTTGCATGCTTTCGAACTGCTAGGTGGGCAGGAGCTGGTGCAAGAATGGGAGCTCACCCTGTTGCCCAGTTTGGGTCTCAGAGTCTTTAACTACTGAGCCATCATGCCCCCTTATTGTTTCCTTATTTGTCCTTTCTAATCATCTTTCTTTGATAGATAGTTGCTTGTAATTTGTTCAGATTTAAATCACTTCTTGCCGTCCTTATTTTTGGACCTATTTATGTCCTTAGAAGCTCCCACTAAGAACATGAAGTTTTGCCTTAATTTGCACATTCTTAGTTAGTTCCACCATAATTTGTGAATGGTAGAGTTTCTTCACACAAGGCCCAGTATACAAGCACTTACAGTTCATTAATGGGCCACTCCATTAACATGAAGGAATTTCTTAGGAGTCTTTGGTAAGCAGCTACACAAAGAATTATCCCCATAGAACATTATTGACTATACTATTGCTTTGTTTGCTGAAAACAATTACTACTCACAAGTAACTCATACGCTTTGCCAAGGCCCAATTGTTTTCTCTTATTTATTTATACAATTTATAGGTTCCCCAAATATGGGTGGCTTATATTTAAAAGTAGGGAAAAAAATAAAAACAAGAAATTATAAGTGACCCAAGGGTAAATGTATAAACACTTACACACACACACACACACACACACACACACACACACACACACACACACACACACACACACACCATCAGTGCTTGTAGTTCATTTATTTATTTGGGGGGAAACGCTTTTTTCTCCCCAGTTTCCAGTATTTCTTTTCTCTCTAACTGAAACTTGTCTTTAAAAAGAAACCCCAGAACTTGTCATGGAGATAAAGAATTATAATAGACACAAAGCACATAAATAGGATCATTTTAAGCATTGTACTTATATTGTATATTGTACTAGTTTACAAATCATTAGTCATTATTCCAAAACGTCAGCAGAATACTTTTTTTCAAATGTGCTGTATTTCCTGAAGATGACAAATTCTTTGTCCAGGGAAAATAGCTGCCAATATAATACAGGCTTTCTAGGAAATGCGTTCATGCACTGTTCCAAAACACAGAACATCCTGTATTCCTAACAGTATTCTTTTGGCACAAACATGACACTCTTGGCGTGGCTATGTTTTGGAAATGAAGGAAATAAAAATATTTAAGCATCTTTGTTCAGGAATACAGTAAACTACTGTATCATTCATAATATCTTGGAATGATTACAAATGAGACTTAATGTTATATTATATCGCTGACACTATCAGTGATGTAGTTTTTTTATTTAAAGGTCCCACCTTTAAGTAAGTGGTCATAGTCAATCTAACTTAGCAGCTACACACACACACACAAATATATAATCACATACTAAGATGAAAAGATCCTTAGCCTCAAAGATATTATTTTTTATGTCAGATTTGCCCCTATGTATGTTTTTGCACAGAAGATAGTCAGTTTGTGTAATACAGAGTCTAGTTAGCACTAGAAAATGAGTAGCCAATATAGACTGCTTTGTAAAAATATGGTTAAAGGAATTGATGGGAAAGACCAGATATGGCATCTGAATCTAGCTAGGATTTAATTAACTAGTCTGTATTTCTACTACTATTGCTAGTTAATAGGGGATCTAAATGATGACTATCTGTAGATGTGATCTATTAAACTCTAACAATCAATCAGAAACTGGATAGCCATCTCTGGAGATTTTTAAAGTTGGATTTCTGCTCTGAGCAAATTATGACGGGATTGAATTAAATGAGCCATTTTAATTCTATGTGCGGGACATAGCAAGTAAGAAACAGATACAATCAATGCTGACTTGAGCTAGGCACAGAATACCATGAGACCATGGGTCTCATCACAGCTTGAAGCTATAATCTTATATAAATTTATTGAATGGTTAATTCCCAATGAACTCAATTTCTCTCTAAAACACAAGGTTTTGATGCATATGACATTACTTTAACCATTTTTAAGGATGCAGTCTTATATACCCCCCCCTTTTTTTTTTTTGCAAAGTTGGTTTTATTTCTGAACATTTGGACAAAGAAACAGATATGTAAGCCCAACCATATTCTTTTCCTAGAATCCTAGTGCAAAAACAAATACTCCACCAAAAAGATAATTATATTTGTTCTTCAAAATGTATAAAGAAGAGTAATACAGTTGACCCCTTGCTGTATTACTATTTACTATATTACAATATGTGTATATATATATTACTATGTATATTACCGAACTGTATTATATTGCCTTGCTTTTTTTTTTTAAAAAAAGAAGATATTTCAATGCCACTTAAAATTGTCTACTGTATCACTCTTAATGAAATAAATATTCATGTACTCACTTCTCTATAACTGCAGGTAAGACTGGAGTTGATGTCAAATTGCTTCTTCCGTTTGATGATTCAGGCTGTAAATAAAGATATTCATTCAATGCCGTTCAAATATCAAGAGCATAAATTGCATTTAGTATATGAGAATACCCTAATCACATTAAAAATATAATCTGTATATTTTCCAAATAATTAATTTATCCAATGGACAATGATTTCACTATGATCTGGAAGATTGATAAATGTTTCAAGATACTTTTTCATTTCCAACTGCATACTAATGGCTTATTTGGAGAGTAAATGTAATTATTAATTTATATTTATATGAACCTCAATGTGCCAGATTTAGAATATATGGCATTTTAATTAATTGAAATCAAAGCTTTATTCTTTATATACAATTTTCCAAGTTTAAATTTTACCAAGGAAGATGACACCAAAAGTATGGGTGACTGGCTAGGTGACTGGCCTGGGAGCTCAAACTTTGAAACAACAGCAACACTGACTCTTCTTCGAGGCATCTAAAACAAAAAATCATGTTATATTTCAATTTAGACATTCATAATAGTTTCAAGGGAAATACAACTAACAGATCAGAGCAAAACATGAGACTTCAGGATACAGTTGCTATACAATTCTATAAAATTCACAAAGTAATTTTATTGTAACTTTCAAGCAATGGTAATAGTTTCTATGGCTCCATAACACTTCTATAAAAGAATCCCACAGAGTGTAAAGTGCAGGATAATTTTATACATGTTTATTTAGAAGCAAACTTAACTGTCTCCAGTGGAGCCGATTCCCTATTTCTTGCCTCAGTTCTGCTGTCTCCGATAGCTAAGTTCTTAATGTAGTGGCTTCCTAAGGGCCAAATTATATATTATGTTAAATTTAAGTTTTCTTCGAAACACTTCACTATCACTATTTCCGTTTTTCAATCATGGTCCCACCTCACACTGTTGCAATAGTACAAGTCTCATGTAGCCACCCAACACAGTTTTCCACAAAAGAAAAAAAAACCAGCAAGCCAAACCAAAAGTCCAAGCAGCCTGGTGCTTTGCACGTGGCTCATTCCCTGCCTAAGACACAGGGGAAAGTGCCAGTGTATCAGCAGTTTTACTTCAATCACTTTATGTGGGCTAGTGAGGGGGGGGAAATAAAATTATTACGCCTTCAGGCTAATATTCCAAAACTGGGAGGAAAGATAAGACAACAATTCTCTCAAAGGAGGAAACTGTTTTGCCACATTTTGCAGATCTCCTGTATTTTCAGATAAAAATCAGTTTCATGGAACTTTCCTTCTGCATTGCAGCTAAGCTGGAAAAAAGATCATAAACTGGCTTGGGTGTGTTGTAAACCCTTTGGATGAAATATCCTATCTAGGACACCATGAGTAATAGCCTTCTCTTAAGTAGTTGCCTGATTCATCTCATTGGACAAGGATATTTACAGAAGAGCATGAGTATAGTTAACAATTTTTAATAGTGTATTAAACAGTTTATTAAAATTTGAAAAAAAATACCTTTCCAATAGAAAGAGACATGGATCTTGATGTACGAGGCACACCGTCATCTGTTGCAAAGTATGAAAACAAAATCAAATGAAAAAAAATGATAGTAGAAAACACAAACACCAATTATTTTGTATTGATATTCATATCAAACAACATTAAACATTATTATAAACTATGATAACATATTATTATAATGATCAATTTATGTATCATCATTTTGGCTGAACATGTTACAATCTCACAGTATTTTTTAAAATCAATATTTTTCTTAAAAGTACAGTATTATTTAAGTGGAATTATTTGATTCCAGGTGACTTCATAGCCATGGCCACAATTTGATAACAGCTTTGCCACTGCCTGCTTTCCAGGATGTTTTTCACTTCTCATTTTAGCTCTGAGCTCTGGAATTCTTTAGTAAAGCATGTACTAACCAAGCCTGTTTGTACTTAGTTTTTATGCCTCGGGCTGCCTCCTGCTAAGACTAAATCAAGATGCACAATTAGAACAATTAACCAATGGAACAACCTGCCTCCAGAAGCGGTGAATGCTCCAACACTGGAAGTTTTTAAGAAGAGACTGGACAGCCATCTGTCTGAAATGGTGTAGGGTTTCCTGCCTGCCTGAGCAGGGGGTTGGACTCGATGACCTCCAAGGTCCCTTCCAACCTTATTATTATTATTATTATTATTATTATTATTATTATTATTATTATTATTATTATTATTATTATTATTATTATTATTATTATTATTATTATTATTATTATTATTATTATTATTATTATTATTATATAGACAAGATGTCCTTAAAGTTTTAGGGTAATTTTAAGCTTTCTTAAAATCACAGTAAGAGTTTTGGGACACCCTGTATTATCTGTAACTGTGTGAAAGAGCAAATAAAGGTTTTACAGCAATGTAAATGTGTCTTTAAAATCTCAGGATGCTTTACCTGGTGAACCATAGCTTCTGCTAGAATTTTGATTAGCAAGTTTCTTATACTCCATGAGCTCAGCATGATCCTTTTCATATGTTCTTTTCAAATTCTCTACATACTGCATCATAACTTCTGTGGCCTTTGACATACGTTTCTCCTTGAAGGAATAGATAAGAACAATGCACATAAAGTTCTATTTTTGATATCAAGGAAGCAGCAGTATATAACAGTTTTTAGCTATATGATTTTACTCAAAAGTAGACCCTGCCAATTGCAGAAAAGTCTTCAATTTGGCCCATATTGTTATGGAAATGCCATTGTTATAGAATGTCATTTTTCCTTTTTTTGTTATTACCGGTAATATTCAAATGAATGTTCTCAGTATCTAAATTCTGTCTTTCAATCTATGACCCATTAAGGGCAGAAGCTATCATGCTATTCAAGGTGGTTGCCTGGATGCAATCTGATCCAAAGAACTCCCAAAGTACTGGATATTCTGAGATCCTCCGTTCTGAAGAGAAGATCCTCAGGATCAACAGTTGTTTACGACAACCAAGCCACAATTTTGTTAATCTTGTTATTATGTACATTTTTCTTCCAATCTATTGATTAGTTTATCTTATCTCAACAATTTATTCTGTGTGAACTGACAGGACCTTCAGCTACCTTTCCACTGTATCAGTCTGTATCAGTCTGAACTTGCTATAAGCAATAAAGTTATTTTGGATTATAAGAAATTGTTAGATCTATGTTCTCACAAGGCCAGAATGGTGTTTGAATGTTTGAATGGGATGAAAAAAAAAATCTGATTGGAACCATAGAGGTTGCTAATGGTATGGGGGGGGGGAAGAGAGACTACCAGTGTAGTTGGACCAAAAATCCAGCTTAGTGGGTTCAAACTTTTGGATATTGTTTTAAGACCTTGCCTGTTGTCTTGGTTTCAGCCTCTTTTTCAGCTAGAGTTCAGTCACAGATTGATCAATAATCAATTCAGACTGAGAATATATGGTTCATCCTCAGTTTTTACCTGACGAACAGCGCCAACCATTTCAGCCCGACTGGACAGTCTTGAAGCCAAACGATGAAGCACAGCAATGTCTTCCAATACTTTCTGGTACATATCTCTGTGTTCAGAGTGATGCCACAAGGAAGCTGAAGACTGAAACAGAGTATTCCATAACATATTAACTATATTATAAATTAAAAATATTATTAATTATTATTTGAATCTTAAAAGCCAAAGTGCAACAAAGCTATAGAAGGATAATTTGCAATAAACATATTAAAATAAAAGTTTTCATCTGTTTCTAAAAATCTAAAAACTTGAAAATATAATATAGACATGAAAGGAGTTTCTTTTATTCTAAACATACTGTTGACAGTCAATGTCTAAATAATTACTTGGCCAAGAGCAGGCTTTCATCATCCATTTGTCCTGCTCTCACTCAGAAAAGCATAAAGCATAATAATGATCTTCTAACTATAACCTACTTGTAATTTACACTTCTTCCACCAATCCACTATTAATGAAGAAAATATAAAACACCTGAACAATATACTGTATTTTTAGTGTAATGTTAGAAAACATGTAACTTGAAGAGATAAAAGACAGGTCTTCATGATTAGAATTTAAAATGTTTTTATATTTTACCAAAAGAAAAGTCAGAAGCCTGCCTGACTCCAGTCAGGGAAATACATGCTTTGCTGAATTAATTGTTTAGCCATACTTTTCCTTATTAGTAGTTGTTGTTAACTCCAAATATTTGAATTCTTAGGCTCTTTTTTATACCTAAAAAATGAACATAGCCGAAGTTTGGATCTAAAATTTTGAAAATGGCTTTACCCCATCAAGTGGAAACTTTTAGTCAGAAACCATGGCAACTTTTAATATGTCATGTCAATTAGTATTATTACAAGTACAATCAACTTTCTTAAAAATGGATACTACTTCAAAATGATGGTAGTTGGATTTCAAGAAATCATGATCCAAAGCAACAGATGGATGTATGGATGAATGAATGGATGCATACATGGATGAATGCATGGATGGATAGATGGATGCATGCATGGATGAATAGATGCATGCATGGACAGATGAATAGTTGGGTGGGTGGGTGGACAGATGGATGAATAGACAAACAGATAGATAGATAGACAGAAAGTAAACTGTCCATTCTGCCCATGTACCTTTTTTCACTGAAGCCATTTCTGATCTTACACAAATTCTAGTGATAGTAAGTTCATGATGGAAGTAAAGGTCTTCAGAATTTTAAATATTCAAGTTTTCTATTGTTCTGAATTTGAAATGGGCTGTCCTGATTATTTCCAAACTGTTTGGATTTTGGAGTTTGAGTCCATCATGGAAGCTCCTTGCATGACAATCACTCAGTTAGACCACTCTCTTACAACTCACAGTGTTGTAACTGTGGGAAATCATAGAGGAAGAAATTCTATGTACCCTGCCTTGAGTTTCTATATAAAAAACAGCAAGACAGAAATCTAACAAGTAACCTATTGAAAATTTAAAGATACACAACAGACCACAATAAAGGTACCCAGCATGTTTTGTCTTACCGTAACTGCTCCCCTGAAGTTGTCTAATTCCTTCTCTGTATTTTCTTCAGCAAGATTTCTCTCCCTTTCAGCTTGATTAATTCTTGATTCCAATGTATAGCTATCATTTCTGAATGCCAGTGAAAGTTGTATAAATACATTCTGTTGCAGGGAAATAAAAATCAATTGAATCCTTTCATCAATCCTAAAGAAGATGAATGTAGGGATTAATTTCCACCAACAAACTCTTACATATTGGCTTTTTGTGGAATCATGTTGTCTACTCTAAAAAAATTATACCTGCCTAACTAGAAATGGGTTTAAGATACCTACAATAACAACATGCACATCACACTTGCTTTATATCATGTAGGGTGGTATTATAAAGAAGCTGCTGGTGGCAAGCTGAAATATATGAAATGTTATTAATCTGCAAATTCAATGCCTTTTCAAGAGAGCACCAATATAATTTCTGTAGCTATCTTCCATTTTTTACATGCTATATATCAGTGGTGACGAACCTATGGCACGGGTGCCAGAGGTGGCACTCAGAGCCCTCTCTGTGGGCACGCACGGCATCGCCCCAGTCCTAGACCTTCAGCTGGATTTTATAAAACTTTTTCGCTTTAGGCCTCCGTTGCTGTGTGCAAAAAAAAAAAAAGATTCAATCAGTCAATTTCAACTTCTTGTGGGAAAAAAAAAGATCTTGCAAAGTTGGAATTGATTGATTGAACTTTTTAGTCCCACCCAGTCTTCCGTTACCATCACAACCACGCCCACCCAATGGGCCACACCCACCCAATTGGCCACACCCAGCCAATGGGCCACACCCACCCGGCACTCGACGATGCATAAGTGGGTTTTGAGTTGCAGTTTGGGCACTCGGTCTCTAAAAGGTTCGCCATCACTGCTATATATAATGGACAGATAAAAATTAATGTAAAAAGGAAGCACTATTCTGACAATAAAATGAACTCAATAGCTTTTAAGCATTGAATTTTTATATAGACTAGACTAGAATAATAATAATAATAATAATAATAATAATAATAATAATAATAATAATAATAATAATAATAATAATAATAATAATAATAATAATAATAATAATAATAA